>NW_015389321.1:41916-46346 GCF_001527695.2 Protobothrops mucrosquamatus
AGGAGGAGAAGAAGAAGAAGAAGAAGAAAAAGAAGAAGAAGAAGAAGAAGAAGAAGAAGAAGAAGAAGAAGAAGAAGAAGAAGAAGAAGAAGAAGAAGAAGAAGAAGAAGAAGAAGAAGAAGAAGAAGAAGAAGAAGAAGAAGAAGAAGAAGAAGAAGAAGAAGAAGAAGAAGAAGAAGAAGAAGAAGAAGAAGAAGAAAAAAGAAAATTGTCGTTTCTGGGAACTGAATGGGCTTTTTACTTAACTCTTGCCTTCCAGATTTCCAAGAAAGAGAGAGAATGGTGCATTTCTGAGGGGAAAAAAGAAGAAACGAAGGGATTCAAACAATCGGCAGGGCAAAGCCTACAGCCACAGAAGGTACTGCTGGCTGCAAAGGCTTTGCACGTTATCCGCCCATGGAAGGGAGGGGCCCCTTCCCTCCTTCCAGGCCTCCCCAGTTCGTTCCAGCTCACATTCCTGTCTGGGCAGGCAGCCCTGGTGACGTCAGACGACCAGAGCCAGCCATGTGCTCTCTTCCCATGTGGATGTGCTGGCGAGCAGAGCTCTCCGTCTGTGCAGGGGGAGGAGAGCAGAAGAGAGGGAGGAGGGAGGGAAGGCAGGCCTTGAGGACGACTTTCGGCCCGCTGCAACAGGGGTGGGAAGTAGGGTCTTGGCCTGCTGCCCTCCTAGCTGCATAGCCTGCTAGTAAGGCCAGGCACACGGCACCCACAAAATACAGGTAGACGTACGACCAAAATTGACCCCAAAATTTATGTTGTTGTGAGAATGGGTTACGTGAGTTTTGTCCCATTTTACATAAGATTCCAGCTTGTAGGCGGTCCGTTCAATAAAGCATGGTTAAAACACACCATAGTGTAGCAGTGTAACGAGTGAATATATCCATCCTTTCTGGCAGTGCTTTGAAAATTGCGCTGCTGTGCATGTTTGTAACAGGACAGAAAAAAATGGAGAAGGTGTCTCATTTAGCAACATAAATTTGGGGCTCAATTGTGGTCCTAATTCGAGCAGAACCCTTAGCGGGCAGTCAAATGCTTCAAGCAGCTTTCTCCATTTTTTTCTGTCGCTGTTACAAACATGCACACCAGTACCAATGGATATATTCACTCAGTACATTACATTATCGTACATTTTAAACAAGCTTTATTGAACGAACCAGGTACAAGCTAGGATCTATGTTGCAATTAAAAAGTCATCATGGCTTATTTAGCCAATTTCTTGTTTGTTTCTCTCTCTCTCTCCTTTCTCTTCTACCTTGGTGGTCTTGTGGATTAGAAAGAAACCTGGGTAGTGAATTATTTATTTATTTTTAATTCATATTGTTAAAATGCCCGTCACCCCCAAAGAGGGACTCTCTGGGCGGTGTACAGTAAAACATCAAAACATAAAACAGTATATAAAAATTTTAAATTTTAGAATTGAAAATTTTAAAAGTTATAAACATTTTTAAGGAGGCGAGAATAAACCCTGTTAAAAAATGGGTTTAAACCCTGTTAAAAAAAGCTCATGGCACCAACCAACCCCACAATTGTGTGCTCCTTTAGACTCCCCACACAAGGGCACCGAACCATGGTTTAACCCCTTTTCAGAAAGCCAGGAGAGTGGGAGCCCGCCTCAACTCCAGAGAGAGAATATTTCATAGGATGGGGGCAACTGTAGAGGAGGCTCTTCCTATACTTTGCCAGTCAGTAAACCTTGCCAATAATCCAGATAATTTACAAACCAACTACAATCCTCCGTTTCCAGTTACCACACAAAATCATGGCTGCCATCAATGAATTGACAAACTATGGCTTGTTATGGTTTAATTTCTTTTAAACAAACCATGGCTTATTCAATAATGCCATTCACACAACACAGACAAAACTAAAACAGTATTATTTCAATGTTGGCTGAAAATTGTATCCAGCACTGGAATTAAAAGACTTGTGAACAGAACAGATTCAACCCTCATAACTTGTATTTTGCTCACTTGGTTCTGTCTCTTTAATTTTCCTCTTTTTGTTCCACTTTCGCTAGTGCAAGGAGAGGGCAGGTGGGGTAAGAAATTGGAATTTGCTCTTTGCTCAGCTTAAACAGTAAATATCTGTATTCAGTGCATCTTACTTTTAATATAATTAACTGCTGCAAAAAGCATTATAAAAAAGGATGAGACTTTGGAAAAAGTACAAAGAAGAATAACTAAGGTGATTGAAGGCCTGCAGACAAAAACATATGAAGAATGGTTGTGGGAATTGAGTATGGCTAGTCTAGAGAAAAGAAGCACTAGGGGTGACATGATAGCAGTATCCCAGTATTTGAGGGGCTGCCACAAAAAAGAGGTGAACTTATTATCCAAAGCACCAGAGGGCAGGACAAGAAACAACAGATGGAGACTAATCAAGGAGAGAAGCAACCTGGAATTAAGGAGAAACTTCCTAACAGTGAAAACAATTAACCAGTGGAACAGCTGGCCTCCAGAAGTTGTGGGTGGTTCATCACTGGAGGTTTTTAAGAAAAGACTGGACAGCTATTTGTCTGGAATGGTAATATAGGGTCTCCTGCTTGAGCAAGGGGTTGGACTAGAAGACCTCCAAAATCCCTTCCACCTCTATTCTGATTATAAAGCATACAGGTGGAGATAGTTAAATCCTATCTTCTCTCTGCCCCAAATCAGGATATCCATAATTTTCTTAAAAAAACAATTCCCTTCTTAGCCCCGTGGGGAATCTGTGTCTTTCCTTTACCAGAGACATGAGAATTTAAGGGTTATGTACAGCAGCAATCCCCAATCTTTGCACCACCAGAGACTGGTTTCATGGAAGACAATTTTTCCATGGATGGGATGGGGGGAGAAAGAGGAGTGTGCAACCTATATCCCATGCATGTGCAGTTTTGCTCATCTGCCCTTCATCTCCAGCTGAGCAGCCCGGTTTCTAACAAGCCACGGGCCGGTACCACGGTTGGGGACCCCCGCTGTTCAGGATCTTAGCTGTTTCTAGCACTGCACTACTCTGGACAGAGAGCTCTGATGTCATTCCTGGGATTTGTTGGAGCCCCTTTCCCAGCTTAGTAAACACACTCCTATCCTGTTTCCCCAATAATAAGGCCTACCCCGAAAATAAGCCCTAGCTTGATTTTGGGGAGTGGGCCTACTATAAGCGGAATCTCTCATCTGGATTTAGGAGGGTCTAATTCCTATACCATGGAGATATTCCTGTACACAATGCCAGATACTCCGTGGATACAAAGTTATGCCAGCTACTCACTGGCTATAAAGTTTTGCTAACTAACTATGTCTGCACACCATGCTTAATATAAATAGCTGCACTGTAGCTATTGTGTTTGTTCAACATGTTAAATTTGTTGAGTATTAACCTCAGTGAGGGTTTTTCTGAGCATTTGCAATCCAACACACTGCAAAACCCCACATAAAATAATAAAATAAATAAAATAAAATAAAATAAATAAAATAAAATAAAATAAATAATAAAATAAAATAAAATAAAATAAAATAAAATAAAATAAAATAAAATATCAACTTCAAATCTAAGAACAGGTAGTCCTCGACTTACAACCACAACTGAGCTCAACACTTCTGTTACTAAGTGAGATATTTGTTAATGAGTTTTGCTCCATTCAACCACCTTTCTTACCATGTGAATCACTGCAGATGTTAGTCACACGGTTGTTCAGTGAATCTGTCTTCCTTATCGACCTTGCTTGTCAGGTCGTAAAAGATGATCACATGACCCTGGGACATGACAACCGTCATAAATATGAGTCAGTTGCCAAGAGTCAGAATTTTAAATCACATGAAGACTGGGATGCTGCAATGGTTGTAAGTATGAAAAACGTTCCTAAGTCACTTTTTTTCAGCGCTGTTGCAACTTCAAACACGGTCATTAAACGAACTGTCGTAAGTCAAAGATTGCCTATGCTTCTATAATAAGGAATGGCACAAAAAGGGTTTGCAGTCTTTTTCTGCAAAGCTGCTGGTTAGGTAAGGTGCCATTATCATCACCACCACCCTGAAAATGTTCAGCTGGTATTACTTTGTTTGTGATTTTAGTAGGTATTGTTTATTTTGTGTAGGCATTTTTCTTCTTGGGAGTGTTGCACACCACCCAGAGCTGCATCGTTTGACCTAGGAAGGCATATCACCCTATTAAATAAATTTTAATAAGAAGTAATAATAAGTAACAACTTGCTTCATGTAGAATACTGGAGAATTTGGCAAACTGCACATTCTTTTGCAATCCTTTGTGATTATATTTTGAGGTTTTTACTTTTGGCTGCTGTTCCTCTGGATTATTTTGTGTTTTTAATTTAGATCAATGTTTCTCAACCGAGGCAGCTTTAAAATGGGTGGACTTCAACTCCCAGAATTCCCCAGCAGGGAATTGAGAAACACTGATTTAGATTGTTGATAAGTGTTATATACTGTTCATCA
>NW_015389321.1:46824-48981 GCF_001527695.2 Protobothrops mucrosquamatus
TGCAATCCTTTGTGATTATATTTTGAGGTTTTTACTTTTGGCTGCTGTTCCTCTGGATTATTTTGTGTTTTTAATTTAGATCAATGTTTCTCAACCGAGGCAGCTTTAAAATGGGTGGACTTCAACTCCCAGAATTCCCCAGCAGGGAATTGAGAAACACTGATTTAGATTGTTGATAAGTGTTATATACTGTTCATCACTTAAAAATTGTTTTGGCAAAAAGAGGCAGCTATATAAATAGAAATAAATAAACATTTTAGCCAGTCCTGATAAAGGCATTGCCTAGGTAGCAGCTGGATTAAGTTTACTTGTTGGCTGAGCTCAATAAGCTGGATCAGAATTAGTTAATACCATATATATTTACATATAAGCTCATGTACATATAAGCCAACCCTTGGAAGTTTAACAAAAAAAAAAGTATTAAAAATGTGCCACCCACAGATAAGCCAACCAGCATTTTTTCATGGTATGCTGGTTAAAAATTTAAGGAGTCAGCTTATCTCTGAATGGGTTTATCCACGAATATATACAATATTTTTTCTTCCATTAAATCATGTCTGATTCTTGGAGACTACCTTCAGTTTTATTGGCAAGATTTTTCAGAAGTGGTTTGCCATTGCATCCTCCCTAGGGCTTAGAGAAAGTGACTGGACCCAGGTCACCCACCTGGTGTTGTGCCTAAGACAGGACTAGAACTCGTGGTCCCCAAGTTTCTACCCTGATGTCTTAATCCAGGGATCTTCAAACTTGGCCCTTTTATGACTTGTGGACTTCAACTCCCAGAATTCCTCAGCCAGTGTGCCTGGCTGAGGAATTCTGAGAGTTAACGTCCACAAGTCATAAAAGGGCCAAGTTTGAAGACCCCTGCCTTAACCACTACACAAAACTGGCTGTCAATACAGGATATAAGGCGACTTTTTAAAAGTATTACCATATAGCCTGATGGATAAGCCCACCCATGTTTTAGATTTTGTGATGTTTTTCCCCTCAGGGATCAATCCAGCTGTTTGCTTTTTTTGTTGTTGGCTGTAAAAAATTCATCTCCTCGCACAATGTGATGGGTATTGCTTTCCAAAGGAGTTATAAAAAAGAGAAATACAGGCAATCGTTGACTTACGACCAGAATTGTGATCAGAATTTTCATCATAAGTCAAAATGGACCTGATTTAATAACAATTTTTGCGACAGCCGTTAACCAAATCAGCTTCCCAATAGGTGTTTTTTGCAATTTTTGTTGGAAATTGGCAAAAAAAAAATGCAAAGGACCAGAGTGGCACCCCCGTTATCAATTTTCTTTTAAAATAAATGCACATACGGACTTGCTTAGTTCTTTGAAGATTGAAGAATTTCCCTTATAACAAATGCAAAGCAAGAAGGTGTCCCTAAGCATCGATGTAAACACCCATGTGTGCAAAAAGAAGGGGTAGAGTTACCATGTTGATTTTTTTTGACCACCATCACCTTGCAGACATTTCTGCTTTTCTTTCAGATGCTGGCACAGTGATGAATGCCAAGAGTGGGCGATAAAAGCAGGGTTTGTCTAGCACGGGGGTCTTCAAACTTGGCCCTTTTATGACTTGTGGACTTCAACTCCCAGAATTCCTCAGCCAGCGTGCCAGAATTCCACAGGTCATAAAAGGGCCAAGTCTGAAAACCCCTGATCTAGCAGATGCCTCTCTTTTTCAAAATTTTTCATCTTATTGCCACACTTTGGTAAAAGGGCACAGAAAAGGGGAACATTTAATTGTATTTGCGGCCTTTCCCATCCTGACCAAGCTACAGGAAGTGTATATTCAATTAGGATTTTTATTTTGATTGACTGATAAAACATGAATTACATCTGCTGGGCATTTGAGGGTAAAGAACCCAGTGGGATAAAAGTCAAATACATTACTTAACACACACATGCACAAACAAACATATACACAGGTTTTGGATTGGTTAAGCTTCCTGCTTTGCCACTGCCAGCTCATAGAAGTGAGGGCTTAACTTAACCTGGAACAACAGCCTCCTGAGTCAGTTACATTGCGTAAACACAACCATCATGTGGCAGAGAGTTCCAAAGGTTAGCTAAGATTGCATGAAAGCCGCCTTGCCCTATTCATTTGCTAGTCTGGAATCTTTTGTCTCTATATTCCCCTCCTTTTTGGATTGTTC
>NW_015389321.1:49995-61060 GCF_001527695.2 Protobothrops mucrosquamatus
CTCTGTAAGGCTTCGCCTCATTGATTCTTTTTCACTCGTCTTTTCCTACTCAGAAAAATAAACCCACTTCCTCTGCTCTATGACATCTCTTCGTGCATTGGAAGGCTACTCTCATTACAGGTAGTCCTCAACTTACAACCATTCTTTCAGTGACCATTTGAAATTACTTAAAGCCATTTTTCACACTTACGACCATTGCCATGGTCATGTGATCAAACTTTGGATACTTGGCAACTGGCATGTATTTATGACTGTTGCAGTATCCCGGGGGTCATGTGATCACTTTTTACGAGCTTCTGTTAATGGGGAAGCCAGATTTGCTTAACAAGCAACTGTGCCACTAATTTAACAACTACAGTGATTCATTTAACAACAGTGGCAAGTAAGGTCATAAAATGGGGCAAAATTCAACTAACAACTTCCTTGCTTAGCAACGGAAATTTTGGGCTCAATTGTGATCATAAGTCAAGGACTATCTGTACCTAATTTTTCCTTTACCACATACTTCTTCCCATATACATTAACCTATTATACATAGGACATTTTTTTCCTGTTCAAAATGTTCTAAAAAAACCTATAGCACCAGTCAACACACTATGATTTAATTAGTTATATATAACATAACAAGAAATCTTTGTCTGCTTGTCCTGAACCTTCCACCTACCAGGAAATAGAAAGACAATGGGAAAATCCCTCTTGGCAGAAGACAACAATATTAATTTCAATTATCCTTTGCTACACATGCCATTTCAATTTTTCAAAAAGGAGGAGGGGTCATATAGCTGGCATTCCCCATTCCACTCAGCTTCAGCTTCCCTTATTCTAGGTCAAGGGGATTCTGGGAACAGAAGTCCAATACATCAGTCTGGATGAGACCAACACCTGGTGCTCACAATGGTATACTTCACATCTCCGAACAGAGTCAAAAAACAAAATAATCCATGTTGTAGCCCTTACCTGGATATATCTCAAGGCACTCCTTAGGACGCTAAGGTTTGAGGTTTTCTTGTCGTCAACATTGGGGATGTTTTTCTTCAGGGTCTCAAAACATTCTTTCAAGTGGGCACGTCTATGGAAACAAAACCCCAAATTTAGCCAGCCTGCCGAACAAACTTGATCTCAACTTTGATCAAGACGACGTGCCAACTGGCATGAAATGAGGAAACCATCAGGCGTGAGGTTTAAAGTAGAGTCAACAACACAGCCCCTCAGTTCCCTTAATTCAGTGTTAAAGACGTGTGGACTTCAACTCCCAGAATTCCCTAGCTGGGAATTCTTGCTGGCTAGGGAATTCTGGGAGTTGAACTCCACATGTCTCCAAGTGACCAAGGTTAGAAAAATTACCCTAAGGTGATCTCGGTGAACGTCTGAAATTATTTTTTTTTTAAAAAGTATTTTTAATTTCTTCAAATTTTACAATATTTCAGGTGCACATAGTTAACTTGCTTGAAATTCTTGTGCAAAACTGAGAGAAGTCTCAGTGATTTTGATGACCTCATGTAATTTCAGGTGATTATTTTTTTTAATGTTGTTTGTAGGAGGCACCAGATGCTTTTTAAGGTGACTAAATCCAGACTTAATGAATTAGAAGTTGCAATGCTCAAGATTGTTCAAGCTAACTTACACAATCGTTTCATTCAAAGGCATCCCACACAGCCAGTGGAGGCGTGGTAGCAGAACAAATAAAAATCCCACACCCAAAGATGTAACACACACCTGTACATTTGACCTTCTGCACTGTATTACAGTAGCACAAAGTCAACAGACGCTCCAGATAACTAGCGTCTCCTCCATTGCCTCACATAAAAAGCATGTATTTATTTATTAAATTTATTTGCCACCCATCTCGTTTTGAAGTGACTCTGGGCGGAGGCAAAATATTTTGCCGCCTACCCAACCTGCAGTCATTTGCTTAGGTCAGCTGACCTCATTTTAGAAATTACTCAGCTGAGATTCTTAAAATGTTAGCAGATGTTTTGGACATGCATGGATGATCTCAGAGCAAATCAGAACAAGGGGGAAAAAATGTGGCCATGACAGGCAGGGGACAAAATGTAGGTTTGGGGGAAGATACGTTGAAGTCGAGCATTGTAATTGATCAACTCAACAAATCAAACTAAGATACGGAACGAGAAGGTATTTAAATAAAAAAGAGCAAAAAACACAGAAGAAAAAATAACTGGTCAGCATTGCTGCGGGCAAATACAGGAATTGTCATAGGATATATTAACTAAGGGTTAAATGGTAAGATTCTTAGTTTTCTCTGAATTTGATTGTTTTTCTGCAGATATTTTAATACCAGGCTATGTAAGCAATTATAGGAGCTAGGATGGGGTAGGCAACCTTGGCTCTTTTATGACTCGTGGACTTCAACTCCCAGAATTCCTGAGCCAGCCGGCTCAGGAATTCTGGGAGTTGAAGTCCACGAGTCATAAAAGAGCCAAGGTTGCCTACCCCTGAGCTAGGAAATCAGAAATCATGCTTGGAAGTGGCTTTGCACATCAGTTTCGTCTAAAACCTGCTTAATGGAACTACCAACAGAGAGCAAGCCAAACCAACATGCAACACCCCCCCCCCCAAAAAAATAATAATTTGAAGAAGGCATCTAACTTAGTTTGCACATAGCATAACTCAATACAGCATGTAAGTAGGAAAACCACTTACAGCTATTGCTTTGCATACATTTGGAGAGAGATGTGAGGTAAAGAATCTTGGTTTGCCTACTGGCTGTTGAGAAATGCAAACCACGGTTAGTGCAAATCACAGTTTGGCATGGTGCCTTAACTAAACACTTTCTTTTTTAGGCACATTCACAAAGTACAACCAATATTCTCAGAAAACTTTTTACGCTTGGAAAAACAAACAGAAAACAACTTCTTGGAAAACTCACACTTTCTCCAGTATATGTGGTAAGACGATTGCTTTGGAATTTAAAAAGGTACATACCTGTTCTTCTCCAATTTGTTATGGACTTCTCGGGTGCCAACCCTAAAATAAAGGAAGGAAGGAGGGAAAATATCAGAAAAAGCATTATTATTATTATTATTATTATTTATTGAATTTATATACCGCCCTATCTCCCTTACGGGACTCAGGGCGGTGAACAGGTGATAATAAAAACCACGATAAATATACGCAAATTTCTGTTCTAAAATCAAATTAAATAACAGGCCTGCCAAGCATCCAAGTTGTAAAGTTAGGAATATTTCTGGAAGAGAAAGCATCTTAATTTTTACACTCTGAAAAGTGTTGTTAAAAGCAGTGAAAAGGAAGTCTTTTATTTTGTAAGAAGGGAAGAGGTGTGTATGTGTCTGTACATATACAGGTAGGTAGTCCTCAACTTACGACCACAATTGAGCCCAAATTTTCCGCTGCTAAGGAAAGTGGTTGTTAAGTGAGTTGCGCCCCATTTTATGATCCTTTTGCCACAATTGTTAAGTAAATACAGGTAGTCCTCGACTTGTAACAGTTCATTTAGTGACCTTTCAAAATTACAACAGCACTGGGAAAAAAGTGACTTATGACAGATTTTTACACTTATGACCATTGCAGCATTCCCATGGTCACATGATCAAAATTCAGATGCCTGGCAACTGGTTCATATTTATGACAGCCGCAGTGTCTTGGGCTCAGGTGATCACCTTTTGTGACCTTCCGACAGGCAAAGTCAATGGGGAAGCCAGATTCACTTAACAATGGTCTGACTGAACTAACAACTGCAGTGATTCACTTAACAAGTGTTTCACTCAGCAAGAGGAATTTTGGGCTCAATTGTGTTCGTAAGTCGAGGACTTCCTGTAATGCAATCGTTAAGCAAATATGGCTTCCCTCACTGATTTGGCTTGCCAAAAGCTGATTGGGTAGGTTACAAATGGTGATCATGTTACCTCAGGACACTACAAACTGTCATCATTACACGCCAGTTGCCAAGCACCCAAATTTTGATCATGTGACCTTGGGGATGCTACAACTGTCGTAAGTGTGGAAAACGGTTATAAGTCACATTTTTCAGTACCGCTGTAACTTTGAATGACCACTAAATGAATGGTTGTAAGTTAAGGACCGCCTGTGACATCTCCATTAATTCTTCTTGAAGCAATTCAGAAGGATTCTAGAATTTATCTGCTCATCCAGCCAAACACAACCAGTCCCACACCACAGACACGCAAGATGTGCATGGCACACCGATCGCCACATCCTTGTTGCCCTGGTAACAAATGCATCTGTTATTTGCAGGCAACCTGCTGAGGGAAACGCACAGCCCTTGCAGCCTCTGTATCCGACAAGGAAAATCCAGGACACTAGAAATGTCACAGTGTTCACAGAAGGCAAGATTATTTTAGGAACCCCAGAAAAAACATCAGGCAAAATGAACTTCTCAGGAATTCTGGAGGGAATCAGATGTACTGATTAGATTTGGCATGAACTGTTACTTTAGATTATTTCCCAGGATCTCTGTAGGTATTACAAGTAATCCTCAAGTTACAACAGTTCATTTAGTGCACGGGTGTCAAACTCGATCGTGTCACGTGATGTATCGTGACGTATCACGAAGCTTTTTGCCTTTGTGGAGCTGAAGTGGGCATGGCCTGCGCGTGACATACCAGCCCGCAGGCCGCCAGTTTCACCACCCGATTTAATGTCTGTTCCAAGTTACAACGGCACTTAAAAAATGTGACTTATGACTGTTTTCATAGTTACGACCCTTGCAGCATCCCCATGATCATGTGATCAAAATTGAGAAGCTTGGCAATGGGTTCATATTTATGACTGTTGCTGTGCCCCAAGATCATGTGATCACCTTTTGTGACCTTCTGACAAGCAAAGCCAATGGGGAAGTCAGATTCACTTTACAACCGGGTTACTAACTTATCAAGTGCAGTGATTCACTTAACAAATGTGGCAAGATGTGTCATAAAATGGGCCAAAACTCACTTTAAATATGTCTCGCTTAACAACAGAAAATTTGGCCTCCATTGTGGTCCTAAATCGAGGACTACCTATATATGTGCATGCTTGGATGTGCACATCACTGGCTCTTCTCCAAATTGGAGTCTTTACACAAGCTGGGGCTTCAGATCCCAAAATTCCCCTGCCAATTATGACAAAGGGGGAATTCCATTCCCAGCAAATTTAGAAAGCACCAGATTGGAGAAAGCTGGTTGTTCCAGTTCAGATGTTTGCTTCCCACAATAGCCAGTAAAAAATTGCAGAAAACCACCAAACCCAAATTATCATTCTTGTACAATCTCTGCCACTGGTATGATAGTTCTGAATACTGAGAATCTATTGGGACCATTTCTCTACAAATGGGTGTTTGGTCCATGGCTATCTGGATATTAAAGACTGGGCAGCCATTTATATAGAATGGAAGGAGGATTCCTGCACTGGGCAGGGGGTTGGGCTAGAGGACCTCCAAGGCTATTCTATGATAAAGGACCCTAATGAATTAAGCATGGGAAAATCTTCATCCTGGGGAATTTATCGTACTCTAACATGGGATAAAGCAGCTTCTTACAAGTAGTCCTTGCTTACAATCACAATTGTTGGGAAAGACCCAGTCAGAAGGCCTCAAGCGTGGAATTAGCCTCCAATCCTTGCACAGCTGCAAGTGATTCCAAACTGACCCCCCCCACTCCCACCCCTTAAGCTCCATAAAGCCTTATATATCTGTTCCCAGGTGATGGGTGGCAATCTGGCTAATAATAATAATAATAATAATAATAATAATAATAATAATAATAATAATAATAATAATAATGAAGTTGGAAGGGACCTTGGAGATCATCTAGTCCAGTGTTTCTCAACCTTGACAATTTTAAGGCATGTGGACTTCAACTCCCAGAATTCCCAGAATTCTGGGAGTTGAAGTCCACATGCCTTAAAATTGTCAAGGTTGAGAAACACTGATCTAGTCCAACCCCCTGCTCAGGCAGGAAACCCTATATCGCTTCGGACAAATGGCTGTCCAGTTTCTTCTTAAAAACCTCGTGTTGGCGCATTCACCGCTTCTGGAGGCAGGTTGTTCCACTGGTTAATCTGGGGAGATTCCTGTATAATAGGCAGAATGTAATACAATGGTACCTCAATCCTCGTCGGTAATTCGTTTCAGAAGATGCATCGAATATTAAAACCCAATGGGTACTGAAAAAAAGCACGTGGTTTACCACGTGACCCGCTATTTCGGCTGGAAGTAATAGGGAGTCGTCACAAGGCAGCCGACGTCAGCAAGTTCTTTCTTGCATGTTGACTGCCAGGAAAAGGACGAGCGCCGAGACAAGATTTCTGCTTCAAAATGCGTCACATACTGAACTTGACAAATTTTGAAGCAGGCGAGTGCCAAAGTATGACTGTGCTTGGCTTGAACCCTACATCATGTGTGGATCTGGCTGCTCGCCCCTGACCCCAATGGGATTGAAAAAGTCATCCTTAAGTAGTGCAGCCGTTAAGTGGAGCATCACGTGACCGCATTGATTTTATGACCTTGTATTGCGATGGTAGTTAAGGGAGACATCATGTGATCACTATTTGCGACCTTCCCTGCCAGCTTCCCCTGCTTGTCGGAAGTGGGCTGGGAAAGTTGCAACTGGTGATCACGTGACTCCATGACAGTGCAACTGTCTTAAATGCATGCCAGTTGCCAAACACCCAATCACGATCACATGACCATGGGGAGGCTGCAAGGAGCAGTCGATGAATCACTTTGTTTAGCGGTATCTTAGGTGCCTAAATGAATGGTCGAAAGTTGAGGATTGCCTATAGCTCATTCTGTCCTCCAAATCTTTCTACTTTCAATGCACACAACCACCTTAGCCTAGTTCAGGGGTAGGCAACCTTGGCTCTTTTATGACTCGTGGACTTCAACTCCCAGAATTCCTGAGCCAGCCATTCTGAGGAGAAAGGGAGAGGTTTCCATGCTGGCTCAGGAATTCTGGGAGTTGAAGTCCACGAGTCATAAAAGAGCCAAGATTGCCTATCCCTGGCCTAGTCACTTCAAGACACAGAAGGGATCTTAGCACATCTGTGAATACAGCCCACTGAACTTTGTTATGCAAGCTCAGGAAATGGATTAACTCCACAAGGTTGAGGGTGCTGTGTGAATGCAGCCCCCGGGTCTGCTACAGCAGAGCAAACCACTCAGGATTGCTATTAATCGTGATGATGGCAATAAGGATTATGATAATAATATTCCCCTTTCTCCCTTATTCTCGTCCTTCCTTTCCATTCAACCCTTAACTCAACTGAAGGAAGGGACCAGACCCTTTTCAGTTCTGCAGTACAGGTAATCCTCGCTTTACGACTGGAATTTCTGTCAATAAAATCATTGCAGTTGTAAGTGAAATTGGACTGAATTTTACAACAATGTTTGTGGTGGTCATTAAGTGAATCATTGCAGTCATTAAGCAAATCACACTGTCCTTAAGCAAATCCAGTTTCTTCAGTGGGCATTTTTTTGCCTGAAATTAGCAAACAGAGCCATAAATCGTGATTATGGGATCACAGGATATTGCAACTGGTCATAAATCCAGGGCGGTTTCGAATGCAAATTGCGATCACATGACCACAGGGATGGTACCGTCGTCATAATTGCAAGGGCAGGTCGTAAGTCATTTTTTCCGAGGCTGTCATAATTTCAAACAGTCATTAAATGAATGGTCGTAAGTTGAGGACCACATGTACTGAAACACACAGAGCTGCACTCAGGCCCTTCCACTCACCCGCCAGGTCTCTTCTTCTGCTCGTTGGGCTTGCCCTCTTCTGACGGGTTTGCCTTGACATTGAGTGGCGGAGGCACGTGATGAGGGAGGAGTGGCTGGTGGGTGGGCGGCTGGGGCTTGATGGGCGGCTGGGCCATGTGATGTGGGGAAATGGCCAAGACAGAGGTGGCGTAGTGGGGCAGCTGGCTGGGGCTGGCCGAAGGGGGCGTGAGGGCCTTGATGTCAGGAAGAAGGGGCCCCGAAGTCTTCTGGATCACAGGAGCCATCAGCGGGGGCTCCTTGCTGAGGCCCATGTTTACCAGGGGCGAGTGCCGCTGGATGAGTGGGGGGGACAAGTTACTTTGGGGGGCTGGCTGAGGGGGGCTGGTGACCACCGGAATGGGGATGATGGAGATGGGAGCCGCCAGGGAGGGGGGAAGAGGAGGGGGAGGAGCTGGAGTGGGTGGAGACAACGGCCCAGCTTGGAGGTCATTGCGGGATTCTTCCGGCTGGGTGATGTGATTAACCCTTTGCACGCTGGCCTTCTTCTGCTCTTGTTCACGCTCCTGGCAGAGTTTTTCATGTTTTTCATTCTCTTCTGAAAGAGAAAGAAAGAAAGAAAAAGCCTCTAATAAGCAATGTGTATGGTTCTATCTATTGTGAAATCACCACAAGAGAAATTTCAAGAATCCACAATTTGTGGCTTGTTACTGAGGTATGCTAGACTTTGCTAGACTGATGCAAACAGGAATGAGAAAGGGGGTCAACGGAAGATCACCAACCTCTGGCCCAAAAAGATATTCCCATTTCAATTGGGAAAGAATTGTGCAACAGCAATTCAAGAAAAGAAAAAGGATGGATCTGATCCCCCAAAAGGGCAAACTGCAAAATTTTTATCTCTAAAAAGGGAACCTCCTTGCTTATTAGCATTATCATGTTAAGCCCATCCTTTCATCCACCTGTAAAAAGCTGCTAGTCCACAGGGTTAAAGTTTGTTTTATTCTCCCTAAAGGCTTTTCTGGTGCCACCCTTTCTAATCAACACCAGTTGATGCTCTCAGCCCTTCTGTCGGTTTTAATAACTAACCTTTTAAGATATTTCGAAATATTACTTCAATAACCATTCTGATAGCTCTCAGTATTCAATGGTATACAGAATGTACTGAATAATAACTGGATGCTCTCTGAGCTTGGCTGCTTGCTTGCAGATGTCTCATGACCCAAATTAGGAAACACTACCGATGTGTTTTCATCATCACCACCATCACCATCACATCCACTGTTTACGTTTTAGATTATTTTTATTCACTTATAACATAAAATACGAAAGTACAAAAGCAAATAGTAAGGAACAATGGTAGGGAAAAGGGAAAAAGAGAAGTGTGGAAAAAAAGGGGAGAAAGAAAAAAAAAGGCATTGACTTCCAACTCCTTCTGTTGCAGTAAAAATAAGGCATTAACATCGTATCTCAACTTTTTACCATTTCTGTAATAGTATGAGCTAGTGGCTAGCCATTTCTATATCAAGAAATCAATCTAATAAGGAAAACCCAAAATCATAGCGATCATTTTTTTTCCTCCTCAAGCACAAAGTCCAGAAGCGGTTTCCAAGTAGAAACAAAAGTACTTATATTCTTTTCTTTTATCAAAACAGTCAATTTAGCCATCTCTGCTAATTCCATCTGCTTTTGTAGCCGTTCATCCAGGGTGGTAATCGAAACATCTTTCCATTTTTGTGCACAGAGTAGTCTTGTTGCTCTCACCATATATAAAATCAGAGTTCCAATTTTTTTCCCCCAAGTCTTTTTTTCCCATTAGACCCAGAAGGAAAGTTTCTGGTTTAATCTTTATGTTCACTTTAAAAATTTTCTGCATTAAAATATGAATCCTACTCCAATATTTCTTTGCTTTATTATCCCATCCACTGTTGATGTTACAGAGTTGGGTCAGGACAGAGAGCACAGAGAGCACCAAGGATTCCACAATTCAATTACGAGCTACAGGTAATTCTCTTCTATATATACTACGGTACTAAAACTCTCGTGTCAGTTTGTAACTTTCAACTGGGCGAAATTGGAGGGTATAGAGCAACAGTGATTGAAGCAAGGTAATGCCAATGGGCTAAGTCAGGGGTCCCCAACCTTGGCCACTTTACGACTTGTGGACTTCAACTCCCAGAATTCTGGGAGTTGAAGTCCACAAGTCGTAAAGTGACCAAGGCTGAAGACCCCTGGGCTAAGTTACATAATGCCAGAACCCATGACTCCCGTGGGAGTGAAATTTGGAGAATCTGTGACCACATCAGCCTCACCGCACCTTCCAACAGCACTTCCCAGAAACCTGTAGATTGTGTGGCCCAAGGGAAGATAGAAGGGTGTATCACTGCCCCTCATTCTCACCTCCCTGACTCCTCCATCAATTGGCTGGTGCAAGATTTGACAGACCACTAACATGTATTAACTTGTTTAATAAATATTGATCAAATATGAATTTGTCCTTTATTCAAAAGGGTTTTTTCCCCAAAAAAATTCTGTTATTGGGTTAATTTGGGACAAGCTACCTTCCCAGACTTTTAAATATCACTGGGCCAACGAAATATCATTTAGTTAACAATATAACCTAAATACATAAATAATAAATAAAACTGATTTCTTGTGTTGGATCAATTCATATGAATTAGGAAATAGAGTCAATACACTAATTTCAAAATTCAGTCAGTGGTTTTCCTCACTGCACAGAAACGTCTTGACCAAACGCATGTCTAAGGGGGTCTCACCAATGATCAGCAGCAGCCATCTATTTTCAACATAATCCTGACTGATCTCAAAAAAGAATCTGAAAAGAGTTCTACACATCAAACATCCATACAGTCGTTTGATAAAACAGATCTAACAAGAAATCCCAACGAGATTCATTTAAGCCTAAGGATTTTAAAGACTTTCAAGAAAATCTGACCTGCTTACCACAAAAACGTCATTATGCTGATGGAGGGAAAGCCATGTTCTTTACTTACAATTGCACGAGGAAAATTCATCTTGCACATTAAGTTTTAATCACAGAGAGATTGCAATCCTCAATTTTCGAGCAGAAATACAGCAGAATTAACAGGGGTCAGAAATGTAAAGTTTACCCTGGCCCAGAACTTAAGAGAAAATTTCTATAAAATGTTTTAGAGAAAATTTCTATAAAATGTTTTATAGATGGCATCTGGATCCTAAAAAGTTGTCTTGTATGTATCCTAATTTACAGCCTAAATGTTGGAGATGCGGTAGTTTAGACGCTACTTATTTCCATATCTGGTGGACTTGTAGAAATATAAAAGCTTTCTGGATTAAGATTTGGTGGAACATTCAAAAGATTTTTAAGAAAA
>NW_015389321.1:62667-66076 GCF_001527695.2 Protobothrops mucrosquamatus
ATGGGCAGCGAAGGTCAAATTTAGGTGGAGCTGCTTCCTCCAAGGTCAGAGCTTCATCTCCAAGCTTGAAAGTAGAAATGTGAGAAGGCCAAGCAATGCTGTTTCAGTGACCTTTCTTACCAGGGGATACAGAGAGCAACCACAGATCTCAGAAAGGATATAGTTGCTTTAAAGCAGACATGTCAAACACAAGGCCCGGGGGCCGGATGCGGCCCGCGAAGTGGTTTCATGTGGCCCGCGAAGCTATCCTGGAAACAGTGAGGGAACGGCCCCCGCTGCCTTGCCCCTGGCCCTGGCCGGCCGGGAGGGAGCCAATGTACAATTTTGTGGTGGCCATCTATGCTGAAACGCATTCAGTCTTAGCTCCACAAGGCCGTCTAGAAACAGGGAGGAACCAGCCCCTGCCGCATTGGCCCCGCCCCTTGGGTGCATGCTGGGGAGGTGTCACCCTTTGTGAGGAATGAAGAAATGGACCATGCCTTGGCGCTTGCCCCGGTCCCACCACCTTCTCCCAGAGACCCTCAGATCTGTCCCACTCCTGCCCAGGCCCCCACAGGCACCCTTGACGCGAACAATGTAGAGCTGGCCATGCCCACCCAGTAGGCCACACCCACTCCATCCACACCCACCCAGTAGGCCACACCCACCCTGGCCACACACACCCCGAGGGCAACCACAATGCTGATGTGGCCCTCAATGAAATTGAGTTTGACACCCCTGCTTTAAAGAGTTGCAGAGATGTGCTACAATCCTGCCCCTAAATAATTCAGAGAAGCTTTTGGGACTCAAATCTGTAGACTGCCTGATCCTATGTGAATCCCCCTGCATGGTAGACACACACTTAACACTTTCAAAATAATCGTACACAAATTTCTTCAGAAGGAAAAGGATTGGTAGCACAAGGTTCCATTTTGGCTTTTGAGCTATTCAATGTGTTTGTAAATGACTTGGATGAAACGTTAGAGCAGCGTTTCTCAACCTTAGCAACTATAAGTTGTCTGGACTTCAACTCCCAGAATTCCCCAGCCAGCATGTTGAAGTCAAAGTCCTGACATCTTAAAATTGCCGAGGTTGAGAAATACTAAATTAGATAATATTATAATCATGTTTGTAAATGAATCAAAGACAGGCGGAGTAGCAAACACCTTAGATAAAGAGTATAATCATTTAGGAGTATCTTGACAAGCAGGAACAATGGGCGAGAAGCAGAGAGATGAATTTTAACAAGGCAAATGCAATGTCCTACACATTTGGGCAGGAAAAATCAAAACTAAGAATATAGCAGGGCCGGTAGGCAGTAGCACACACAGAAACGATCTTGGTGAATCACCAGCTGAACATGAGACCACAGTGTGATGCAGCTACAGATCAAGCAAATGCAGTCCTAGACTGTATCAACAGAAGGACAAGGTCAAGATCAAGGCAAGAAATTGTTCCTGTCTATCTGATTTGATCAAATCACAGCTAGAACTATGTGTTTAGTTCTCGACATGGCATTTAAGGTGTACACATTCCGAGAATATCTGAGATGATAAGTTAAGTTATAGTTGTTAAGAGAATCATTGCAGTTGTTCAGTTAATAACACGGTTGTTCAGTGAATCTGGCTTCCCTGTTGACTTTGCTTGTCAGAAGGACTCAAAAGGATCACATGATCCCCCAAAACACAGCAACCGTCATAAATATCAGCCAGTTGCTAAGCGTCTGAAGTTTGATCACGTGACCGTGGGAATGCTGCAATGGTTGTGAAAAATGGTCATGTTACTTTTTTCAGTGCCACTGTAATTTCAAATGGTCACTAGACAAATGATTGTAAGTTGAGGACTGCGTATATTTTAAGAGCTATCACAGTGGTGGCGAACCTATGACACGGGTGCCAGAGGCGGCACTCAGAGCCGCCTCTGTGGGCACGCGCACCGTCGCCCCAGTCCTAGGCCTTCAGCTGGGTTTTATAAAACCTTTTCGCTTTAGGCCTCCGCCGCCATGTGCAAAAAAAAAAAAAAAGGTTCAATCAGTCAATTTCAACTTCTCGCGGGAAAAAAAAAGATATTGCAAAGTTGGAATTGATTGATTGAACTTTTTAGTCCCACCCAGTCTGCCATTACCACCACAGCCACACCCAGCCAATGGGCCACACCCAGTCAATGGGCCACACCCAACCGGCACCCGACGATGCATAAGTGGGTTTTGGGTTGCAGTTTGGGCACTCGGTCTCTAAAAGGTTCGCCATCACTGATCTATCATCTAAAACTTGGGGAAAAATTCTTCGGAATTACCCCAAAGGCAAGACAAAACACATACAACAGATTTACATTACAATGAAGATGAGATTGACATAAAAATAATAATAATATAATAACAAAAATAACAATAACAACACAGATAATACTCAATTTATGACTGCAATTGGGATTGGAACTTCCATTGCTAAGTAATGCTGTCAATTAAATGAGTCATGCCCAACTTTACAATCTTTTTTGCCGCAGTCATTAAGATGAGTCACTATGGTCGTTAAGTGGATCGTGTAGTTACCAAGCGAATCCAGCTTACTCCATTGAGTTTGCTTCTTGGAAGTTGGCTGGGAAGGCTGCAAATGGCGATCACGTAACCCTGGGACAGTGCAATCATTGTAAATACAAGCTGGTTGCCAAGCACTGATTCACGATCACGTGACCACAGGGACACCACGACAGTCATTAAGTGCAAGGACTTGTCACTTTTCTTTAGCACCACCATAACTTTGAATGGCATTAATGAAATTGTCATAAACTGAGGACTACCTGTAACAGCTATTCAGCAATGGAACTCTGAAGATGGTGGACTCCCTTGAGCAGAAGTGATTAACAAGAGACCGGATAGCAATTTAATGGGAATACTTTAGTAGTGGCTACCTGCACAGGGCATAGGGTGGATTAGATTAGCGATCCCCAACCTTTCCGGCTCGGCAGAGTAGGCGGGGGGGGGGAGAGAGAGGATGGTTTCACGCACGCATGCTTGCCTACAACTTCCGTGGCCCAGTTCTGAATGGGCTGCGGCCCAACACAGACCAGGGGTTGGGGACCGCTGGACTAGATGATCTTCAAAATCCTTCTCAACGTTATCATTCTGTGTTTCTAGGATTCAACAGGACTGGTTAAAAAAAAAAAAATAGGAATACCCGGATCCTGTGCTGGTATCTATAAGTGCATGGATAATAACTTCTCACACAATTCTAATTGAACACCCAGTTTTTGTATTAAAAAGCCTAGAAAGATCTTATGACAACATAATCCCTCATGACAATTTCCCACATCAACCTCCAGCAACCGATGTTCAAAGCTACGCTGCTTCTAGACAAGGTGGCTTCATGCTAGATCGCAGTCGGGCAAAGGCTGAGTGCTTGAATATAGACCGAATTGCTAAACCTAATTA
>NW_015389322.1:0-3466 GCF_001527695.2 Protobothrops mucrosquamatus
AAATTAATTTGGGCATTCCCCAAATCCTACAAGGTCCTCAAACTCAGTTTTTTTTATGAAATTCCAATGACAATCAAGTCTGTTTCTACTAAGTGCAAAAAAGAAAGCAGAAATAGCAAAAGGCAATGGAAATGTGATTCTCAGAGTCCCTTGACTAATTTTCTTTGAGGATTATATATAAAGTATAAATACAGAAGCAATGCTAGCTCTATTTTGTGGTTCCCGATAGCTCCACAAATTCTATCATTATTGATATGGCTTGGGAGCAGCATTGCTAAAACATATAAAGAACAGTTGCTGGAATTGGGTATGTCTAGTTTAATGAAGAGAAGGACTAGAGGTGACATGACAGCAGTCTTCCAATATCTCAGGGGTTGATACAAAGAAGAGGGAGTCAAGCTATTCTCCAAAGCACCTGAAGGCAGGACAAGAACCAACGGATGGAAACTAATCAAGGAGAGAAACAACCTAGAACTAAGGAGACATTTCGTGACAGTCAGAACAATTAATCAGTGGAACAACCTGCCTCCAGAAGTTGTGAATGCTCCAACACGGGATGTGTTTAAGAAGAGATTGGACAACCATTTGTCTGAAATGGTATAGGATTTCCTGCTAAGCAGGGGATTGGATAGAAGACCTCTGAAATCCCTTCCAACTATGTTATTTTAATTCTAATTCTTGGGAGGGAAAGCTTGGGTCATGAAAACAGTTTCATTCCTGACAGATACTTTTTCGGACACAGCAGGCAACCTTTTACTTAGCGATTTTCTGCACATTTTGTTTGCCTCAGTGAAGAGGATATGAATATGTCTGCATCCTCAACCTGCCTCCAGAACCCTATCATGGTAGTCTCCTCTTTCTTGCTATGCTTTGAAAATGAGATTATTTTTTTCAGTTTCCAAAGGCTATCATGGGTCCCTGGCTACAGATTGTCAGGGCTATTTGCTTTCTGAGAGCACTACCACAGACAATATTACCACAGGCTATAGACCCATGAGTCTTCTTCTAACCCTCTTCCCCGATGGAATAGGACAACTTGTCGCAACCAACTTGTTGTGGCCAACTCCCTGCAGGACAACTCACCATGGCCAACTTGCCATGGGACAACTTGCTGCAGGACAATTTAACAATTCAATTTAATCATTTAACATAAATTAAAAAATATTTCATTTTTTTTCATTCACATTTCATTCTGTCCTTCCTTTTGCATTCTTTCTTTAATGATTCTATTCCACCATTTCCTTGATATCAGTGTAATTCTTGTCTCGCAGTGAGTTGTCCCACAGTGAGTTGGCCTTGGCAAGTTGTCCCGCAGTGAGTTGGCTGTGGTGAGTTGGCCACGGCAAATTGTGATAGACCCCATCCCTGAAGCCACTGGCAGTTTTTCCTACTCCTATGCACACCAGTCCTCCAGTTCCATTGTATGAATTCTCTGATGCATGGTGAGATCAGATAATTGACAGCTAAACCTACTTATCCTAACCCCCATTGCAAGAAAAGTGTGGGAGAATGCATTTGTTCTCTGCTTTTTTTTTTTTTTTTTTTTTTTTTTTTTTTTTTGCTATGGGTAGCAAATGAAACTTAGGGAGAGAATTCTCCTTTGGTATCCTCTGATTCCACAACATGAGCACACAATGGGATTGGAAAAGGAATAGGAGAAATTACCCAAGATTTCTGCTGCAGGATACTGGAACCAAAAGAGGCATTCCCTAATCTGTCCTTCTCTGCAATTTCTCATACAGATAAATCTTCTGCTCAGCTTCATAGCAGAGACAGAGTACAAGTTGAAAGTATTGTCAGCATTTCTTCAAGTGGCTTACTTTATGCAGACTTCCAGACAAGCCAATGACACTTTTCTGCTGCCTTGTTAAAGAGCCGTTAGTTTTAATTTCATTTGTCAAATTTTATGATGCTGATAAATTTCCTGATTGCAGTTAAACTTTCACAAAGCTAAGTTGTGATTTTTACAAAGAGAGACATGGATCACATTGGGCCTTTTTTTTTTTTTTTTTTTTGGTAACCAAACCATGCACACTAAAATACTTCCAAGTATTTTCAGCTTTGCTTTTATTATACTGGACAAAGACATCCCATTTAGGCTATGTATCTCAAATAGCACATGTAAACATGATGGCAATTCATTCCCGTTACCAGTTTAAAATTGGTTGGTTTATTCCTGCAATCCCTGAAAATATTTGAAGCAAAATTATAGCANATGATCTTGATTCTATCCCTCTGTTAATGCAGCCTAGCACTGTGTTGCCCTTTTTGGCAGCTGCAGCACACTGCTAGCTCATATTTAAGCGATTGTCCACTAGGACTCCGAGTCCCTCTCACAGTTACTACTATTGAGCAAGGTAACCCCCATTACTATACCTGTACATTTGGCTTTTCTTGCCTAAATGTAGAACCTTACTTTTTTCACCATTGAATTTCATTTTGTTAGATAGCGCCCAGTGTTCAAGTCTGTCCAGATCCTTCTGTATCTTAAGCCTGTCTTCTGGAGTGTTGGCTATTCCTGCCAGCTTGGTGTCGTCTGCAAATTTGATGGGTTCCCCATCTATCTCCTCGTCCAAATAGTTGATGAAGATGTTGAAGAGCACTGGGTCCAGGACAGAGCCCTGGGGCACCCCATTACACACTTCCCTCAATGTAGATGCGGTTCCATTGAGGACCACACACTGAGTATGGCCGGTCAGCCAGCTACGGATCCATCTGTTGGTGATGCTGTCTACCCCACATTTTTCTATCTTTTTTCTATCTTGTCAAGTAATAGGTTGTGATCTATTTTATCAAATGCCTTACTGAAATCTAAGTAAATTATATCCACAGCATTCTTCTGATCCACTAATTTTGTCACTTGGTCAAAGAATGCAATAAGATTTGTCTGGCATGATCTATTTTTGACAAACCCATGTTGGCTTTTAGTAATGACTTTGTTTGCCTCTAGGTGTTCGCTGATTCATTGTTTGATTATCTTTTCCAGGATCTTCCCAGGTATTGAGGTCAGGCTGATAGGTCTGTAATTTCCTGGGTCCATTTTTTTTCCTTTTTTGAAGATGGGAACTACATCAGCTCTTTTCCAGTCCTCCGGTAGTTCCCCGGTGCTCCAGGGTCTTTGAAAAATATAGTTCAGTGGTTCTGAGATCACATCTGCCAGTTCCTTGAGAACCTTGGGGTGTAATCCATCTGGTCCTGGCGATTTGAACTTGTTTCCAAATATATGTTAATTGAGAAAATGTACTAGCAATTGCTACACTAAAATAAATGTAATGCTCTCTACATGGGGCTCCCTCTGAGGAGCACCCGGAGACTCCAACTGGTCCAGAATGCGGCCGCGCGGGCGGTGTTGGGAGGGACTCGTCGCTCCCATGTGACACCGCTGCTGCGCGAGCTGCACTGGTTACCAGTGGTCTTCCGGGTGCGCTTTAAGGTATTAGTTACCACCTTTAAAGCGATCCATGGC
>NW_015389322.1:7197-8707 GCF_001527695.2 Protobothrops mucrosquamatus
TGGATTTGCGCTGCTCGGTTCAGCCTCTTGGCGCTATGAGGAAAACGCCCCGCTGCCTGCTGAAACCAGGCAGGCTGGGGCTGGGCAGCATTGCGCAGGTAACATTGACTCTCACGCTGCTCATGGCATCCCCTCCCCTAGAGCCCACCAAGCCAGATATGTGAAGTAGGTGAGGGCCATGTGCTGGCCACTTCCAGGCAATGGTGCATTTCTTCATTCTTCACGAAGGGTGACACCTCCTCAGCTGCGTTTCTTGCCTATTTTTCTCCCTCCCTCATCTCAAATATTTTCCCACCACTCTGTACTTAAGAAGGAAGGAAGGAAAGAAGGAAAGAAGGAGAGGGAGGGTCTGAGGGAAGTCCTGCCTTAGTCCTGCCCTGCTGCCCTTTCACCATCCCCTTGCCCCCTCCTCCTGGCCTATCCTGGGGGTCTCCCATCCTATTGCTAACGAAGCTTTGGATACAAAGCCGGGTCTCCTCCCAAGGAGAGGGAATAGGCCTCCCTCTGACTTTGCCCTTGTACCCATCATGAGCAACCTGGGTAAGGAGAGCAAGCACAGCAGCAGCAGCCTTGAGGAGGAGGTAAGTGCAGCTGGGAGCCCCCTTGGGGAAGTGGGGCTGGGCTTGGTGCCGCAGGTGCTCGACTGCCAGGCTGGGCATTTGACCCCTTCTGTCCAGGGCTCCCGGAAGCCCACACCACCATCCAGCCCCCCCCCGCATGGCCTGAGAGGAAGAGTGAGGCTCCTCCAGTGGACCATGCCTTGGCACTTGCCCTGGTCCCACCCCTTCTGCCAGAGACCCTCAGATCTGTCTCCTGCCCTGGCCCCCACAGGCACCCTTGATGCAAATGATGTAGAGCTGGCCACGCCCACTCAGTAGACCACACCCACTCCACCCACACCCAGTAGGCCGCCCCCCCGGCCACACACCCCCGCTCCCCTGAGGGCAACCGCAATGCTGATGCGGCCCTCAATGAAATTGAGTTTGACATCCCTGTACTATATAGTATATGAGAAAGTCATAGCCTAAATGTTATTGTAATTTTGGGGCAAGAACTGTAGAGAACATGACCCAATTCCTCTTGTACTACAACTTTAATTCTGAGGGCAGCTTTCTGAAATTTTGGAAATAATCTTGAATAAAGGGGATGCAACATGCTTTACTTATTTACTATTTGATTCTCATCTGAATGTTGCATGCTTGACATGGTTGCTGAAGTTACCATTATGAATGCTATGTTTTTACTTTTACATACTGAACTTTATTATTATATGTGGGTCACTGACCTTGTAGAAAAATGTGAACATAGTGTTGGATCCAGCCAAGACGTATCCTCGTCGGAGTCCGATACACCTGGCTCCTGGCTGATCCCAGAAGCACCTGGCTCCTGGCCAATCCCAGAAGCACCGGGCTCCTGGCCAATCCCAGAAACACCGGGCTCCTGGCCAAACTCCTCGCTGTCGGAAGGCACCGAAGGCTGCACCAGAGGGGAAGGGCCGGGAGAGAGAGGC
>NW_015389322.1:12390-32542 GCF_001527695.2 Protobothrops mucrosquamatus
GACGGAGCCACAACACATAATGACGTATCACATAAAATTACTGTGATTATTCTAAAGTGGTCCTCAAAGGCAATATATACAGTTGCAATTGCTTAGCTTAGAAATCAACTTATGGGACAGCACAAATGTCTTCCTGATCTCCAGTTGTCCGTAAAATGCTTTTAAGGGAAATAATGGGAGGGGGGGAAATCAAGGAAAACTTTTGTTGAGGAGAATGGCGAATAACTTCTAAGTATAGAACATTATAGAATACTATAGGGACATCTGACGGATTTAATACTCTTAAGTTTAATGCAGAGCATAGGTCACATTTATTTTATGTGAAAGGGATTTAAAAATACACAGTTTGAAGAGGAAGAAGGCTTTCTTTTCTTTCCTGTACACTTTTCCAAAATGCTGTCATTTGGTGGGGCTTAAGTGTCTTCTTTGTGGATGACCTGTCCCTTTGAGCAGTCTCCTAAGTTTTTGAGGCCTTCCATACTTTTAGCCTTCTGGAAAGTCATGAAGGCCTAGGCCAGGGGTAGGCAACCTTGGCTCTTTTATGACTCATGGACTTCAACTCCCAGAATTCCTGAGCCAGCATGGCCTAGGCAAATGAACAATGTCATGGTGTCATAGTGGGAAATGTTATGCTGTCTTGTGGATCTATTGTTTTACCTCTATATTTTTATTGGCTGTTATAGTATAGGGAGCTGCCTAGGATTATTGTGTATAAAATAGCCCACATGTAAGTCCCATAAATACATAAACAAATAATTTCAGTTCACATTTCGGTGACTGTTTAAAAACTGCAGATTAATTCATGAACAGGAAGCAATATTATTTTGTCTGAGGACACTCAAAATTGATTTAGCCTGGTAATTATCCAATCTCTCTAGCAATTCTTAATTAAGAGTATCCTGTGCCATTTGTTGTCCTAACATCTTAATCTCAGGAGTTTCAACTGCAATATAGGCCAGTGATATTATCTTCATGTTCTGGATCAAGAAGAGTAAAGTTGAATCTGACTGAATACTAATCATGAGATTATAGTGAAATTATTTTTATAGGCAAAAATTACTGATTGTGTATCACCTAAAATTACAGTTTGCCCCTTTGTTGCCCATACCGTTTAGAACCACATGCGATTCTTTTCATGACAGAGATGGGAGATATGCTACTGACAGTACAGCTGAGATCAATTTTCTGTTTTTGCCCTTCCTTGTAATAGAACAAAAGGCTTCAGATGTTAATTTTTCTTTTCTCTTTTTTCCCCAACTTGCCTTTTTCCCAATCTCCTCTGTAAACTCTTTAAAGGGCTTTCAGCAGCAAAATAAAACTTTGCCTTGTCTGCCTGTTTCTATCAAGCCTGTTTGTGATTGGATGTAATCCCTGATGTTATGCATTGCTAACAGCACAGGTCTCTCTTGGTATTATGCTATTAACTAAGTGTTAGTTTTGGACTCCTGGAATTCCCAAAGCAGCAGATTTCCAAGCACAATTCATTCTCACATGTTCTTTACAACTCCTTCGCTGTTCACATTTCACCTGTGCCATCTGTGCTACCATGAGCTTTGCCTTTCTCTGCATTTAATCTTCAAAATGCCTGTGTGATGATACATGAATAATGAATGAATCCTGAAAAAATGTTTCCTAGACAACACTGAGAAAAAAATCTTGGGGTAAAACTATATTTTCCCCAACATGACTTCATTTTACAGTTTGTAACAAGCAATTTTTGAAAAGCTCAGAGGGACTTGATCCTTCAAATGATTTACGACAGCACCCCATCACAAGGGAGAAAGTTTTTTGGAAGAGTCGTCTCATGTTTTACATTTTAATGGAGGTTAAAGAACTTCATTAAACTACAAAATTGTACCTGAACATCTGGGGAAGTATTTTTTGTGCTGCTTACATAAAGACATTAGACAGCATCACTTCTTATCTCTGTTTGCAATAGTGGCAAATATCTGTGGGTTGATACTGTTGGGACAATACCCCTACTTATCTATATTTATTTGTAATTAAATTAGCTGGCTTTGCTCTCCTGATGTGGGCCTGACTTGCAGGACATGCAATTGGTGGATATCATCTTCTGCCTTAACCCGTAGGACTAAGGGACATTTGCCAAAGAAAATATAATAATGTAGCAACTAAAGCTCTGCTAAAGCTCAATATATTCTTCCTACTTACAGAATAACATAGTTGGAAGGGACATTAGAGGTCTTCTAGTCCAACCCCCTGCTCAGGCAGGAAACCCTATATCATTTCAGAAAAATGGTTGTCTAATCTCTTCTTAAAAATCTCCAGTGTTGGAGCACCCACAATTTCTGGAGGCAACTCGTTCCACTGATTAATTGTTCTGTCAGGAAATTTCTCCTTGATTCTAGGTTGGTTCTTTTCTTGATTAGTTTCCATGTTCAATGCTATGGTTATTTCTTGGGGCCAAAGAAGCTCAGCTTTAGTGACCATACCAGTATGACAATCAAATGGCATTAGCATAGTTTAGCATGATGGTTTGTAATGTCTTCTTTTATCTTCAGAAATGAGCATTACTGGGTGATTTATAACAGTGGGAGTAAACAAAATATGTTCTCAATGAAGACCATCTATTGAACAGAACCAATCAACCAACTATTGTTATTTACATGCATGTGGCATGGTAACCAAGATGAAAAAAACAACACAACAGCTCAGTCTGTAATTCAATTTCAAATGTCCATGATATCAAGGTAGAGCAATCTTTATAGTTACAACTCATGATGAATAGAAGAAACAAACTTATGTTGCCTGTTTGTTAGAGGAACAAGTTGAAACTCTAGGACAATAATGATATATTCTGCCTATTTGTCAATGCTATGTTTATTTCTTGGAGCAAAAGAAGCAAAAGCCCATATCATAGCAACCAAGTGATGGAGAGAGAGAGAGAGAGAGAGAGAGAGAGAGAGAGAGAGAGAGAGAGAGAGAGAGAGAGAGAGAGAGAGAGAGGCAAAATGCAAGTAACTCTTTTTCTCCTCTAACCTTTCCTTTTCTATGGTGCTATATTCAAAGTGATTTTACATTGAACAGCAGACAAAGGATACATAAATTACAATAAGAAAGGAAATATGTTTTTAAATGTTCACAAAACTCCCCCTGCCTTTCAAAATATTTCTAAATTGCAGGAGAAATATTCTCTCCATGTTCTCTCACTGGCCTTTGAGGTCACTCCTGGAAATACTTTTCACACCTGCTCTGAAGACATTCAGACTTCAGCCAAAAATATTTGAATGAATGAATGAATGAATGAATGAATGAATGAATGAATGAATGAATGAATGAATATGCCTGGGAAATTTATTCATGATTCTTAGACTGAGACTGAGTCTGCTACTTTTATTGCTGCTTTAATAATCAGTGAAGCTTTGTGTGATATTCTTGACAAGCCAGTGCCTACATTGACAAGCCAGTGCCTACATTGCAATATTCTTATTTACAACTGTAACCTGCTTTCAGATTTTCACAATTAGAAGCAACCTTCTGGATAGAAATGACTATAAAAGATCTTCTTCTTCTCTTCCTCCCCTCTTTTCCCAAGAATTTGTCATCCACTGGAGAACACACCTCTTAAAACTGCAGACATTGAGAAACTCTGTTTATGTTATCCTTGTCCTTTTTCTCTGTCTTCTGTTTTGCTTCTACATCCAGTCTTCTATTTCTTCCCAAAGAAGTCTTCAGTCTTAATATTTTGATCCTTGCTTCTTGGTCCTAGGTCCTAAGGTGTTCTGCTATTTTCACTCTTTGATCATAACTGTTATTCATCCAATGACTGACCATTATAAGGTCCCATTTCACTTCAAATTGATGTCTTTGATCCAGTTATGATATAACTGTTGCTACCATATCAAATAAGTAAGAGTTTTAAATCTTTTCCCATCTTGCTTGATAGAACCAGCTTTTTATTCTGTTTGAGAGTCTTTTTGGGGGGGAAAGTGTGTATGTTTCAAATATATTTCCATTGTGGATTTCCCCCCCCTTTTTTAAACATACTGTGAAACAAGAGGTAATTGTGTTTTTCTAACAACGCAAGTAACTCTGCTTTTACCAAATTTAAGAAATGATCTGACTTTCAGAAATTAATCAAGCTGTCCAGAGGCTTCTTAGAGGCTTTCCATCTTCTTTTCAACATAAATATCCATTCAAAACAAGAATAATCCATTCAGACTGTTTTCTAATGCAGTTTGTTATTTTTATCAGCATATCACCTTTGATACACTGAGTTATTTAAGAGGTTTTTTTCCAGATTAAATCAAGCTAAACAAAATTATTCTTATAAGTACAGCTAACTGTCTTGACTAACTTCTTGGTAGAAAGGCAGAATATAAATTGATATGGTAATAATAATGGTGATAGTAGTAGTCACAATATGCATAAGTATAACAGGATTCTGTTCATATTTATATTTCAGAGAAGAAAGGGAAATATATATTTTTGGAGATGCTCTATTCCTGACTTGCATAGTCCAGGCTGTTTGCATTTCCTAGTCACTTCCATTTATACAGAGATGTGTCACATTTTATTATACTCCCTAGAGAAGGAAGGAAAAGAATCATAGCCTTTTAATTACCATGTATATGTGGGAATTTAGATGCAAGCTGCCCTTTACTCAGCTTTCATAATGATGCTATAGCTCGGGGCTCACAGAAATGATTTTTGAGATACTATGGAGACCAATGGATAATTCATAAATATAGTTGATAAATAGAAATTGGGCAAGTGACAAATGCTCGTAGGTCACAAAAGGTCAAACTGCTCAGTATATCTGGCCATTGAGCGGCAGAAAGAGGTTACTGGCACAAGCAAGGAAACATGCATAAATCAACTTTTGTAAAAAAAACGCCAGTTTATGAATGTTTTCTGTTCACAAAATAAGTCAAATTATTTGACTTATGCCCTTATTTACTGCACAATACTGCTCTGACACATTATTCTTTTGGGTTTAATATTCACTGTACACAGTTTCATTTGAAAAGAACATTATCCTGGAGAAAAGCACTTAACCGTTTTTTTTTTCTTCTTATCCATAATAACTGTCTGTATTAACTAATGAAAAAGGAAATGAGTAATTATGACAGCAGTAATTAGCTAAACCTGATTTGTAAGTATGACCTTCCTTTTCAGATGAATGGTAGCTTGAGTCTCTACTATTCATTGTTGTTGTTGCTGTGAAAAAGGATTTTCTTGTCAGAACTGGCTTTCAAAAGTAAGAATTAAATAAATTGTTTAGTTTGGCCTAGTGCTTAAGGTTCCACATTAGAAAATAGAAGACTGTGAGTTCTAGTCCTGCCTTAGGCATGAAAGTCCCAGCTGCATGACTTTGGGCCAGTCACTCACAGGGTTTTTGTTGGGAAAATAGGAGGAGGAAAGAGTATTCACACCTAATTTACCCCCTTGAGTTACTTGTAAATTAATAGATAAATAAATGCTGGATACATATCTGTAATGCAGTTGTCTTATTTACTGTATGGTATAGTTGGCTACATTACTGCATGCACCACTACTAGACAGAGCAAGTTAAAAGGTGAATATATTAAAAACTTAAATTGGATGAATACCATTTGGACAGCCCACATTTCAAGAGAGTGAAGAGAAGTTGGTGCAAAGGTGTCTCAATTAATGAGCAGAAGTCTGTTCATACATTTTGATTTCATTATTTTATATAACCATGTTTTTAATTACAATAAATGTTATTGTAACATTTAAGAGGAATAACAAAACATAATACACAGATCCAAATTACACTATCCTTTCTCTGAAGCTAACCTCAATCTTCACAAACAGATGAATAACCTGAGGGAAAACACTTTTCTCTATTCCCCTTTTTCTTTTGAATAAAACCCAAATAAAGCCATTAAATATTTTTATATATGAATTTTGGTATGAATGTAAATACACTCTGGAGTATATGTGAAAATACTTGGCAAGTACATAATTCCTCTAATGATCGGTATATTTAAAAAGAAGATTCATGTTGTCTTAGTTAGGGTCACAATATAAGCACAAACAGCAGGGAATTGTTATTCAAAGTCATCCAGACCACTTTCCATGGTTATTGTCTACAAGTGCATGAGGTTGAGTTTATTAATTCTATTTTAATGAAATAATTGTTCCAAGATAACCTTGGTTTGTTTGTTTTTTTATACAGTACTTCATCCTACATTGAAGAAGCTGGTTCACTAGTCTAGAGAACCTCCCAAAGCTTCTATTCAAATCACTTCAAACATCCTTGTTACTAAAACGTTCACCAGGAGAGAACTCTAAATGGGAGATTCTCTCCTTCCTGAATTTAACAAGAAAAGTATAAGACTTTGGTTAGGAATAGACAAAAATAGGCTTACTTTATTGCACACGGACTCAATAACCATACAACTGCTCAGACAGAATTAAACAACCACAACAACTGTAGGACAAAACTCAAGTGGAATGAATTCCATTGTCCTGAGAGGCTGGCTAACAAATCAGTTTCTCTCCCCCTTCACTCACAGACACACACATACACCAGCTGGAAAGATTCCTTAAAGATGTTCTTCAAAAAAAGCAATTAAACTCTTTCCTACCTTGCAATCTCATGGACCAGGTTCTCCCATCTTTCTTCAGCCTGATTCTTTGTGACCCATCAAAATCCCATCTGCTTCATAATCTATTTTTAGTCAACATACCCCGGCTCTTTTTATAAGTGAAACTTCCAGTTCTTCATATTCTTCACCAGCAAATCTAGCAATTTTTTGCTTTTTTACAACTTACTCAATAGTAGATATTCTGTTTCTGCCTTTAAAGTCTTACCTATTATCTCTCTTGCTCTTCTGAAGTTGCCTCTTACTCATGAATGATCTTTCTGTCTCTCTCTCTCTCTCTCTCTCTCTCTTTCTCTTAGCTTGAAACTTTAACTCTTTTTCTAGGCTGTCCACTTCTTTTTCTTCCTCCTTTGCCAAGCTGTTGTTTCCAGGCCAATTTCTGCTTCTTTCCTTTCTACCTCTATATATTTATGGATATTCCCTGGAGATACCTTGTTTCCACAGTTTCATGGCTTTCATCCTCTTTCCTAACTCTCCAACTGGAATTTTCTCTTAACTGCTGAAGGCCACCGTCCTTCCTTTCTCTTCCGGAGATCCTTGATTCTTTTTTAGACTTTTCATTCTCTCAATATAAGAGAATATCTATAGCTCAGGATTGGAGTGTGGAGTCCTTGGTGCTTTCAACTTGGTTATTTGCTTGCAGATGTTTCACTACCAAACATCAAGTACACTGATGGTACCTAGTTGGGTAGTGAAATATGCAAGCAAACAACCAAGCTTAGAAAACACCAGGGACTCCACATTTCTTGCATTATCTTTCTCACAATCTACTGATCCCTATTATTTCTATATAATTAATAACTAATAATCTTGTTTCCTCTATTCCTAATTCTTTCCATTTATTATGCTGGACACCCACATTTCTAATATCTGAGTTAATTTCTTAGCTTCTGGTGGCAAATCCCTGTTAGTTTGCAACAAATTTATCTATTTCTCCTACTCTCCAGGCTACATAATATTGTTTTGTTTCCTATAAAAGCTGTTTTGGTGAACCCTTTGCTTATCAACTGCATTTATAATTTGCAAAATGTTCCTGGATCAGTTATTTAGCCTTTGAAGCATGCTAGTTCCAGAAAACAATATTTTAAAAAGTTCAGTAGCTTTTTCAATCAGTCTCTCAAACAATGACAGCTCAATAAACAGTGATGAACAAAATTTTGCCCCGACAACATTCATCAGATAAAATAAAGAAGCCAATGTCAATCATCCACAATAATAAAGTTTTTCAAAAGAAATCATTAGATGAATCAATACTAGCATTTCAGTAGTCGCCTACTGAGTTTTGATACTTTGTCTTTGAATCAGGGTTTTTTTTTCTTTATGTATGGATGTACTATCTTATAGTTTAAAGCAGGGGTTCCCAATCTGGGGTGCTTGCACCCCCCTAGGGATGCGAGACAATATTCCAGGGGGTGCGAAAACTTGGGTTTTCAAATTATAGTGTCTATGCATAATTCATTGCCATTATTTCAAACTTTTGTAAGGGGTGCGAGAATATATCAGAAGCGTTCTAGGGGTGCAGGGTATAGAAAAGGTTGGAAGCCGCTGGTTTAAAGCAAAGTGCATTGTTGGTTCTTAATTACTTCTCTGCATGGATGTGCCTGTTTTTAGAATAAGAATGTGTCACCCAAGGAAATATTTTTTTCTCCAAATACCTTTTTATTTAGACTACTAAATTATCATTTGTATCACCATTTTGTTATTCCTAGGCCAGGAGTCGGCAACCTGAAAAAGTGAAAGAGCCACTTTGACCCGTTTCCCTCAGAAAAGAAAAAACTAGGAGCCACAAAATGTGTGTGTGTGTGCGTGCACACGCAGAACAGGGCACTTGATTGAAGAGGCTGGATCAGCTTCATTTTCTTCCCTCCGAGGCCAGAACCCCCAACGCCCCTCTCCGCCTTGATCCAGAAAGATTTTCGCCTTTCCCGAACCCCAAATTGGTCCCTTCCAGCGAGTTGCCAAGCCTCACCTCCCTCCTCCTTCCTGGCAGCTACTGTGTTTAAATTTGCTTTTTCTTGACCCCGTCTGGGGAGACACATGTCTGGCTCGGCTTCTCAGCAAGCGATGCCCCCGCCGTCCGCTGCTCCAGCCATGACTGCCGCCCAGCCCGGCCTGGGAAACACGTGGCTGGCTCGGCTTCCCAGGGAGCGATGCCCATGCTGTCCGCCGCCCCAGCCATGACTGCTGCCTGCCCCGCCCCGGGGAGACACGTGGCTGACTCAGCTTCCCAGAGAGCGATGCCCCCGCCAGCCACCGCCCCAGCCATGACTGCCTCCTGGCCCAGCCCGGGGAGATGCATGGCCAGCTCGGCTTCACAGGAAGTGATGCCCCTGCTGTCCGCTACCCCAGCCATGACTGCCGCCTGGCCTGGCCCACCCCGGGAAGACACGTGGCCGGCTTGGCTTCCCAGGGAGCGATGCCCCCGCCGGCCGCCGGCCCAGCCGGGACTGCCGCCCAGTCTGGCTTGGGGAGACACATGGCCGGCTCGGCTTCCCAAGGAGCAATGCCGCCGGTCATCACCCCAGCCAGGACTGCCACCCAGCCCGGCCTGGGGAGACATGTGGCCGGCTCAGCTGCTCAGGGAGTGGCCCGGGGACGGTCCAGGAAGTGATGCCCCAGCCGAGACTGCCGCCTGCTCTGTGGCCACTTCGTGGCAGTGCTCCACGGACTCAGAGCCCCCTCCCTCCCCCCGCCACTGACCCTCTGTCTCCATCTCTGCTGCTGCTTGGCCAACGGTCACGCCGGCTGGGCATCAGAGCGGCTGCTCTCCTTTGGGGCCGCGGTTTGTGGGAAGGCTGGCCCGCTCAGCGGAGGCTCGGGCGGGCCACTCCCAGCGGGGATCTTGGAGCTTCCCTGCACGGCTCCCCAGCCAGTGCGCCTCAGACGGGGCCAGCCCAGGAAAAGGGACTTCCTGGCCGCCCTTCTCCCAGGGGGCGGGGCACCCGGGGCAGGGCCAATCAGGAGCTCTGCGAGGGGGCAAGTCCGCAGGGGAGAGAGAGGGGGGAGTGCAAGTGTCTCTCTCTCTGTCCTTATCTCTCTCTGCAAATGGCGGAGGAGGCTTATGTGGCTCCGGAGCCGCGGGTTGCCGACCTGTGTCCTAGGCATTCAGTTCCAAGTGTAACTCAAGTTTCTTAATATCTAGGTTTGTGTGTGCATGTATACTTACCTCTACTCTACTTTCCTTAATATAATATATTAAGATATTCTGGAAAATCTGCCAATAAATTTAAAGCAACAACTCTATTTTGTAATAAAAAAATCAAACTTTAAATACACTAGAGTAGAACCCAGGAAACTGAATTTTAGTCCTTCTTTAGGTGCAAAGCCAGTTCAGTGACCTTGAGCCGGTCACTCTCTTTCAGCCCTAGGACTTTTTCAGGCAGGCATATAAAAATAGTCTATTTCTAACCTCATATGTTGTTAAACAAACACTACCAGCTGATGAATAATCCCCCTACAATAAGGCCCACAATTATAGAGCTATAAAGAAATCTTGCTGCAATACCAACACGGAGTATTCACTCCCACAACAGGTAAAAGGGTAAGCCAAAGAAAACAGTTGTAGCCAGTTCAAAGAGCATTAGTCTGCTAAAACATATTAAACTAGCATAAATCTTGCTTCAAATATGCCAACAACGCTTTAGCAGGAACATAACTGAGTCCCTGTCCAGCATAACTATGCAGTTTTAAATAGTTACAGTATGTTAAAATGCATTATCAAGCAGTATGTTTTTCAGGATCAGACAAATATACACAATTGTCAGCATGCACATCAGGAACTCTGGTCTATAATAATGCAGACTATGATGCAAAGAAAAGAGGGAAATCAAAATTGAATATTTCTTTACAAGATCAAATTTGCCACTCACTTTACTTTTCATAATTTTTAGTTCCAGTAGTCATCTTACTATATAAGGTGGACAGTACATAAACTCAGAATAAATTAAGTTCAGTCCATTTTGACTTGGTTATAGCCTGGATTTTACAACAGTTACATGCAGTTACATGCAGAATATATCCAGGATTTATTTCTGAAATACACTTGTTTACCCAACTAAAACAATGCTTTGGATTCTCAGTAAAAAACAAACCAATGAAATTAGATATTAATTCTTTTTTTCATGTACTTCTGATTAGCAATAGAATTTTTAGCCCAACAAGTAACCCTAGACCTTTTTACTTTCAAATCCATATCTCAATAGGAGACCACAGTTTACTTTTTTGCATGTAACATTTTTTTGCTATCAACTTTTTATTTTTATTTAAAAATTAAAATACAAAAGTCCCCCCAAAAGGAGAAGAATGCATTATAACGTTTGATTCTATTTTAAAGGGCAACTATCATGTCAAACAACAATAGGAAAAAAATAATCTGTTAACATTGCAGGACATGGCAATAACTTGGAGGCAGAAATTTAGCATTTGCACTAAAATTAGTTTGTAACCTGAACATATTTCAGGAATAAACTGCTGAGTTATTCTGACTTCTTTGCAAACTTTAAACAGATGCTTCAGAATGTCACGTTTCCCAGCAATGGAGAACCACAGCAGCAAACAATCTGGATTGAACACTTGACAAGTTACTGCCAAAGCATGTCAATCAAAATAGAATGTTCTTAGGCTGGTTTGACGCCAACCATCATACAGGTGGGACAGCAGCAGTTTAAAAGGTGCAATGACAATATGCCAAATGAAACCCTTGCCTTCAAAATGGAACCATTTAATCTTTCCTCTCTAAAAGTTATAATTTGCTGGCAAAAGACAGAGCCATTTAACAGGAAAAAAATCATCAGTACACGTTAAGGACGAAATAACAGAAAGCACTGATTCTAAGCCAAAATGAACTCTTACTTCTGAAACTTCATGGATAAACTAACTTATGGTGGAAACAATGCCTGCCTGCTTCAGTAGGTCAGGATCGATTAACAATGGCCAGTAAAGATCATCGTGAGTAGCAGTAAAATAATTCAGTATTTTTGTAAAAACAGAAATAAAAATCCATAGACAGTTATTAAAGATAAACAGCATTGTCAATTCTATTTCAAGCTAACCATAGGAAGCCGTAGCTGTCCTATTTCAAGCTAACAGTAGGAAATCACAGGCATCCAAGGGCGGCAAATAACAAAGCGTACAAGCATGATATCACAACACAAAGTCCTTGATTTCTGTAATTGTACCTAGCAACGGGATGCAGTATTAAAGGCTGACTTTTGCATTGTGACACAAATTTCATTATTTTTCCATTATACAATTTGTACTGGATGCCTACATAGGAAGGATTTGAGTTTTGTCAATGCTAAGCCTGTAAAAACGCAGTTCTGCAAGGAAGAACTTTGCCTTTCGAAGTCAGCTTCGACTTCCAGTGCCTTCTACAAAACATCATTTACAGCTGATTTCATTTTAGTAGTGTTGGTTACACCTAACTTGTAAGTCAGTAAGAAAAGAATGCATTATGAGAACTTATGTCTACCTTTGCTTTTTAAAAGCAAAATGTATGAAGTCCACAAAGAATGTTTCAGACATTTCTCTTGTTATCTTCTCCATTAAATAACATAAAATGTTATGTCATTTTTGCTTTTTTTTGAGAAAGGAACAGAGCAAACTTCAAAAGAGTTATTTATCTCCCTCATACTATTTTAAATCAAGATGTAAATAATTCATTACTTTGGCTACATGTTTTGTTGGTCATAAGAGTCGCCACTTGCCATTTCATGACTAAGAAGCTAAAATATTGTTGCTTATAAAAGACAATCTTCTTAATTAAAAAAAAATCAGACAGTAGGTATTTGGTCAGCTATCGGAGCTCTTGGACTAAAATGGTGTCACAGCTAATTAAGCACAAGAGAGATTTCAGTGTGTTGTGCTCACAAATTGAAACAAGCTTAGTTTCCAACTCTCAGATTTCTGTCATAAGCTAGCCATAAAACCTAGCTAAATAGTGAGACACCATAACAGCCTGACATTATCAAGCAAGGAAGAAAGTGAACAAAATAGATCTTCTCACCAGAGGGAAATTGCCAACTTTGAAGCCACAGTATTAATGCTATAAGGTTATCTTCCACAGAAACTGATTTTTACAAAGGATGAATTAAAGTATATCATTCAGTAACCATGTAATAAACTGGACATATCTCAAGGGAAATCTGCAACTCTATGAATTCTCCACAACCACCCAGAACTTTAGGCTGCAATCCTATAGCTTCTGAACAGAGAGAAATCACAGAATCATAAATGGGAATTTTGCCCGTTGATTCCTAACCCTGATTAAAGCACCTCAGACAGACAGTTGTCTACTGTCAACATGGACCCAGACAATAAAGGGGACACATCAGTTTGATGGGAAACTAGTTCCACTGCTGAATGTTCTGTTAGGAAAAAAAAATCCTAACAGCCAATCACAATCTGTTTTCCTTCAGTTTAAATCCATTATTCCATTACCTGGACTCTGAAACAAAACTGAAACGGTCTTGACCTTTTCAGTATGACATCCTCTTAGGTATTTGAAAAGTGCTATCTGAATCATCTTTTCTCAAGGCTAAGCATTACCAGATCCTTCAGCCTCATTTAGTTTCATAGAATGTGTGTAAGCCGAAAAAGATGTGTCCTTTTGTAAATCTGTCAGATGAACCTGAAGCTCCAAAGGTGATGGTGCCATAATAACTTTTATTTTCTGTTACGCTGAAGGGAGAACAGATTAGTAGAAACCAAGGCCTTTGCATACCCCAATTCTACCCTAGGAAGGAAGAAGAAAACAGTAAGCCTTCCTCCTTCCTCTGGGAGCAAAGCCAAAAAGGAAGGAAGGAAGGAAGGAAGGAAGGAAGGAAGGAAGGAAGGAAGGAAGGAAGGAAGGAAGGAAGGAAGGACACAAAGATCACAAAATTTACATGCACTGATGATTTTCACACATCTTCCTCCTCAGATGTTGCTACCATTTTAAATTATTCTTCTAGAAAAGAAATCAGGCTCTCTGCATGGAGTTAACTATATTTATTTGTTTCAATAAATAGCTAAGGAAATAATTTAAAAGCTGAAATGATAATATTAAGTTAATATGCTTTATACAGTATGAAAATTGCTTCAATTCATTTTGACAAACTCAGTTCCAGTGCTGGCTACATCACTGGAAGACCTGAAGGATAAGGCTAGGACAGATCATCATGGAGAAAACTAATCTATGTTGTTACTAAAATTAAACACTGACTTGATGGCACATAATCAATCATATCATATCATATCATATCATATCATATCATATCATATCATATCATATCATATCATATCATATCATATCATATCATATCATATCATATCATATCGTGGTTATAGACAATTATAGACAGCTATTCCAGCATAGGGATATATAAGCACAGGGAGTATAATGACTCTAAACATTTACCAGCAGTGAAACAATTGCTTATAATTGGTTAAAATATTTTAGTACATTTTTATAATCAAAATATATGAAAAAGATGCTTAGTCTGTTTTTTAGCTAAGCTTCTTTTTATTTCTTCAATAAAATATAGAGAAAAATATTAAATTGTGTGATTTTTATGTCTTAAATTTTCTGACTTGCACTATAAAAAAAAAGTATTATTATGGTTGGTCACACAGCCAGATGTTTAGACTTGATTTGGCATTTTTATCCACTTATTGGATCCATCCTGAGGGCCTGAGATAGGCAGAAGTTGTTGTTTGATGTTAAAGGTATTATTACAGGATGCAAGCTGTTCTGAATAAAGCTGCCTTTTGCAAATTGACTGATGGTGGTTTTGTCAATTGTGTTCAAGTGATATTCCAGAAGTTTTTAGATTGCACCCAAGACACCCATTACTATTGGTATTAATTTTGCTTACTTTTGCCCCTATAGTTCCACTTCGATTTGCAGGTGTTTGTATTTTGTCATTTTCTCCAGGTCTTCCTCTTCTACTCTGATTTTTCCAAGTACTGCAAAGTCCACTATATATATACTTTTTGCCTTTCTTATCAACAAATGTTACATCTGGGATGTTATGTCGCAAGTGCTTGTTTGTTTTCTAAGGTCCAAGAGCATTTTAGCTGCTGCTACTTCTTCTACTTCTTCTCCTCTAGCAAGGTCCAAGAACTCAGGCTCAGACCATGTTTAAACACTATGTAAACAGTGCCTCAGATATTTATTATTTTTAAATTACTAAATGGCTGGGTTAACACAACATTAAATTGTAAACGGTGTTAAGAAGATGCAATTGTTGCATTCGTATAATTTGTGTCTAACAAATCTATTGCAGCTTAACGTGATATACATGAATGTCACAACCTTCTGAATCAGAAGCTATCCAACATTCTACTTAATAGAGATAGCATTCATTAATTTGTTCCCCTTGAAGTATAAAACAAGACATTTCATTACACCGTCTGTATTGTTCTATTTATCGGGCATATCTCCTGAACATATTATTCAGCTCCATACCTCTAAGCTTGATTTAGCATTTTAAAAAACAGCCTCTTTTGATTCCTATTTTCCTCATTGAAAATCAAGTATTTATAGTTTAATGGTTTTCTTTATTTTTTTTCTTTATTAATTTTTTATGCCTCCCATCTCCTCTATAAGTTGATTACACCAATCCCCTATACACCTTGGGACAGCAGAAAAGACATTTGAAAGAGCTAACCTCTAAGTGACCTACTGCAGGCCAAAATTATTATCACTGAATTGTTGGTAATTTTATGAAGTATTATGTAATGTAAAAGGGAGGGGAAGAGAGAGAGAGAGACAGACAGAGAGAGAGACAGAGAGAGCTCATGTACATTTGAATTCTTCAGAAAATGTTAAACAGTTACAAACTTATCAGATCTATAGTGAAAGATCTTTTTTCTTTTCTACCCAACTAAAAAAGTTCTTCTTCTTCTTCTTGTGCCATAGCCCTTATTGGACGTTGGCGATCATGTTGGTGATCCTGTTTTTATCAGCAGCCGCACGAAAAAGTGCTGCTGAGTTTTGTCCAAACCAGTCCCTTAGATTTTGAAGCCATGATGTTCTACTAAAAAAGTTACCAACATTTTTTTACTATTTTAGCCAAAACAAGACCTATCAAAATGTATTTCCAAACCAATTTAAAAATTTATTCTCCAAATCTGAACACATTCTAAATAGAATAACACATAATATTCTAAAATAGCTAATGTTATAGCTTTCCCAGTATTATGTTATAATAAAGCAATATATGATGTATTATATAATTTCTACTTACAAGCAAATTGCAGTTTAGCTTCTCGGCTAACAATTGTTCCGAATGAATTTGTTGCTATGCACTGGTATGTTCCAGCATCTTGAGTTTTATTGGGATTATTGATCAACAAGCTGCCTTCAACCACACTGTAGCGGTAATCCATACCAATGTCAACAATGGTTCCATTTAACTTCCACCTATATTACAAAAGAGGCGGTAGTTTAATTTTGCTCACTTAACTATTTGTTTGTGTATTCAAAAAAAAAGACATACAATAAAAATGCCTTATCTACTTCCTAACAAGCAAGCAATTATGATTTCCTAAAGTCTAACATGTTACACAGTACAATAAATGAACTATTATTTACATCACTGTTGTACCATTTTAGAACTAAATATCCTACCCAACAGCACATATTAAGAAATAAATTCTTTATATCTACTACCCCACAGATTATGTTGTCATTTACACTTGCTTTATTTAAATCTAGACTGTCCCTTTGACACTAGTCCTATCATTAGAACATGACTTCGACAAAAGAATAAAACACTTTTTTCCTTGGAAAACCAATGTTTTTGGATCTCTTGAGTGTTGATTCATTGGTTGCAACAGGAACTGCCTGACCAGCTTGTCGTCTGAGCTGGGCTGAGTGAAAATGACAGGCCCAAAGTCACCCAGCTGACTTTCATCCTAAGGCAGGACTAAAACTCAGTCTCCTAGTTTCTATTCTGGTGACTTAACCACTACACCAAAATGCTGTCCTAAAGATTTTAGATTCTCTAAAAATGTGTTATTAGGACATGGCTTCAACAAAAGAATAAAACACTATATAGGATCAAAATTTTATATATAAGACATACAAAAAAAGAAAGGAACAAATCTGCTGATGTATACTGCTCAGTTAATCCTGATATCTACTCCTGCCAGCAGGAGCCACTAAAGTAATAGAATCTTTCTTGATTACTATAGAATAGAGATGAACAAACTTTTCCTATCAACTGGAAACTTGATTCCAGTCAACTGTAAAATTCCTCAATTGGTTGGGGAAGTCTGGGCATGCTTCTAACCAATAGCTAAAATATCATTGAACTCTTGAGATATTGTGTAAGATTGACAAAATGTTGTTGAATTCCAGCATTCATATGAGTTGTTGTCATTTCTGTGAATCTCTCATGATATTTCACTGTAACATAAGATTTCAGATTTTATTTTATAAAAAATAACGTTGTATAAAAATAGGGCTGCCTCATGGAGGCCTGATTGGCATGAAGGCATTATTGGATGCTGTAGGACAGTGATGGCGAACCTTTTAGAGACTGAGTGCCCAAAACCCGCCCCGCCCCCTCTCTGCCTGCCTGCCCCTGCCCTGCTCCACCCTCTCTCCGCCTGCCCTCAGGGCCATCTACAGCCTGCCGCAGATCGCCCAGGCGGCCCTGCAGCGCGCCATGGTGGCCACGCCTTCTGCCCTGCAGCCTCATCTGCTCCCAGCTGCCATGTGCTTGGCTGCACTGCTCTGTGAGGACCGCACCCGTGGGTCACTCTCCTCCGGGATGGTTGCTGGTGAGGAGGGGGCTGCGGGGGGAGGTGGGGCATAGGCGATGGCGTGCGTGCATGCCCACATAAAGGGTTCCGAGTGCTGTCTCTGGCACTCATGCCATAGGTTCGCCACTACTGCTGTAAGATATTGACAAAATTGTTGATAAAGACACAGTTTACCTTATGGTTGGCTTAGGATTTCCTTTTACTTCGCAGTTCAATTTAACTTTTTTTTCTTCAGAGTCAAGTGCAAAAATCACGCTGCTTGGTTCCTTGATAAAAACTGGTCCATGTAGTATATTATCATCTACAATAAACAGAGTACTGGCATTTAGATTTTATGGACTTAAGCATAAGTACTACTGCTTATTATGAAAATAACTATATATAAAACAATTGCACCATTCAGATTTAGACAACACTTGAAAAATAAGATTTAGGTGACTATATCTATAGTAAAATAAAATACAGTATTTCTTCTAAATCACAATTCATGGTGTACAAAAGACATATTTTCAGAGTAAATAGTTTGAAAAAATTCAGACATGGCTTTGAGCACATCTAAAGTAAAATATAGTAAACTGACATGTTCAGTCTGACCTACTTGGGCACCTAAAAGTCTATATGTGATTGATTCTGGAATATGAAACTTCTCTTTTGTTTGACAGGGATTATTTAAAAAACAAGAGCCTAGAACAGGGGTAGGCAACCTTGGCTCTTTTATGACTCGTGGACTTCAACTCCCCCCTGGCCTAGAACAATCTCCTTCCTAGTTCCTTAACCTCAAGGGAAATAATGTTCCTTCTGTATCAGGGGAAAAGATATTAGGTTATAGCTTTTGGTGTGTACATTGTGATCTACTGAAGACCTCTTGAGGTTTGCCTATCTAGAAGCATCCATTAACAAATGGTTGAGTGTATCAGAAAAGCACAGTAATAAAAATGAATATCTCTTGTTTTTGTCAACTAGTTACAGAGGAAATATCCAGAGAGCTGTCATAACTGGAATATGGCAATATTTGCAAAACAGAAGAAAAGGGGATCCATTGAAGAAAGGTTTTATATCATTTTTCTTTACAGGTTTTTTTTTATTGCAATGAACAGAGTGTCAGGATAAAGTCAAGATATTTGTTATGTATAATAACAACACACCATTCTTAGCACTGACCATTATTTTAAAATAAGATAATTCCTTAGCTTTGTACACAAATATCAAGTTGTGCATCAGTTGTATGCAGCATATTATTATTGGTGAGCTATAAAAGTAACACTTGTCTAATTCAGAGCAAATTTTCACTTGAAAGACGTAGCAAAAACTATTTCAAAACTGAATACCGTAGACATTTGAAAAGATTTAGGATTCAAAAAAATATTGACAGTCATGACAAAGATACTCATGACCAGCGGTCTTCAAACTTGGCCCTTTTATGACTTGTGGACTTCAACTCTCAGAATTCTGTTTGAAGACCCCTGTTCATGAGTTACATAAATGGCCGAAAAAGGGGAAAAAATGGAAATCATCAAACTCACTTGATGACATGTTAGCAGATTAGCCATTAAAATACCACTGACACATACCCTTTTAAAAAAACAACAGAATTATTTTCTTAATATAGAAACAACCCATTAGAAGCTATTACTTTGTTTTAAGCAAACAAACTGCATCAACTAACTTATATGAGAAACCCTACAGCAGCTGTTAGAATAAAAGAAAAAGGAAAAAGAGGATAAATGATAACAATGTCCAATTAGCATTATTTAATTGATTATTCTTCTCCTTTTCCCAGCCTCTCTAATTACTACCACTGTGTGTTTGAGATAACCAAGTTCATAATTTGTTTAGTCGGCAGCCTATACAGTCCTTTTGCAAGAAAAGCTGGTACATTATTCTATCCATTTGGGGAGTTAAAAATCTCAGATGGTGAGAATCAGTATTAAACATAAAATCTTATATGGCATGCACCTGTTAGCCATCTGGCACGAAGAATTCAAAGCATCACATATGAATGAATTATGTAAAATTGCTCTGTGGATTCCACACAAAGGCAAAGAATGAGAGAAATTGCATTTTTTCCCCATTTCTTTAAAACATTAATTCAAAACTAAGACATGAATTCACACATATTTATGAGAGGTTTGAAACAGGAACAATTGTTAAGCCCTTCACAGTGTAAGGTATGGAATTCTCAAGTATGACTTTTTTCCAGACGAGGAGAAAAGATTGACATTAAAGAAAAACATACACTATATAACATTATATTAAAAAAATCAAACAAATTAGTGTATTTCCTTCTCCTAGTTATTATTAACTCCTTGATATCTCTAGTTACTACCTGCCTCTGATGAAGTGAACTGTAGCTCACATACGTTTGTGCTTATCATTGAAAAAAGCAGTTTGGTGTAGTGGTTAAGTCATCAGGTTAGAAAAAAGAATATTGTGAGTTCTAGTCCTGCTTTAGACACAAAGCCAGCTGGGTAACCTTGGCCCAGTTGCTCTCTCTTAGCCCGAGAAAGCAGGCAATAGCAAACCATGATTAAATGGAAGACCGAAAACATAAGCTGACAATAAATGTTTTTACACTTAGGCATAATCGAAAAGTTAATGTCTTTACATGATGGAAATTCCAACATGTTAAGACGTAATGCAAATATGTAATAACAAGACATTACCTTAAGCAATATTTCATAACCTTCAATTCAACCCATTTTTCTTTTTCCCCAAGAAGATTGTAATAGAAAAATCTTAAGCATCCAAAGGCATTTTATTTGATCTACACATACAAGTAGAATTATCCTGTTTCACTTCACAATTAAAAA
>NW_015389322.1:34353-50906 GCF_001527695.2 Protobothrops mucrosquamatus
GCCAGTTCATCTGGGTCCAGGGAAGGCTTCTTGAGGAGGGGCCTCACAACGGCCTCTTTAAGGGCCGCAGGAAGGGCACCCTCCTGCAAAGAAGCGTTAACAATTCCCTGGAGCCAGGCTCGTGTACCCTCCCGGGCTGCCAGTACCAGCCAGGAGGGGCACGGATCCAACAAACATGTGGTTGCATTCAGCCCTCCCATTTGTGTAAACAAATAAAGATCCTTCCATACAACCATTATTGCTATTTTCCAAACCCTCAGAGCCAGGACTATAGGAAGTAACCATCCACAAGGCAGCTTATAAAGTTCCATTTGGCTTATGAGTAAATTTTAGATTATTATTATTATATTATTATTATTTTTTTAGTATTAGTATTGTATTGTTTAACAATTAGGTTGTTAATTTGTTTATTATTGTGTTTAATTTTAATTTGTTTAAATTTATGTTAAAAGGGAGTTAAAGCGCGTTATGGAATCGGTTATTTAAATAGTTGGTTAATGTTAGTTAGATTATGATTATTATATTTGTAACCCTGTGTTCAGCTCTGGGAAGTGGGGGAGAGGGAGGGGGGTTTTTGGGGTGGGTATGGGGGTTTATATTGTATTTTTTATAAAACTTTTAATAAAAAAGAAAGAAAAAAAAAGAAAAAAAAGATGAGCAGTCAGCCTGAGGTTGCGGTGGTTGACCAAGGGATTTACAAATCAATCTCCTGCCTGTATTCCCCCTCTCCTCCCATGCATTGTCACATTTATTTTTGCGATAAGGAGAAAGGAAAAAGAGAGAAAAAGCAAGTTTGCTTGCAAGAGACTCTGTACCCTGGGCAGATCTCTAGAGGTTTTACAGCTTCAGGATGGCAGAAAAGCCACCGAGCCAGCAGGCAGGCTATTGGCAAGCTATCAAGCTCTAAGGTTAAAAGTGCCACAGCCCAGCTGGAAAAGAATCAGCACAGACCTGCAGTGTGGGATCAGAGTCCATGCCCTCTATGGGAGATCCATTCATGGAAATACTACACCCTAATATTGTCAGGAAACTCACTAACTTAATTTACTGACCAACAATTTTGCAATCTCGAGGAAAATCAAAAGCATTCAAACACTTCAACTTGCTCTGTACTTTTCTAGGAAGAAGCAAAGGAACGTTGCAGAAATGGGACGTTTCCATTGGGATCAGGATTTTGGATCCTCCACATTTAATCTGGATTATTAAAAACATACATTATCTAATGAACTTCCAGGTTAGAACTAGTAGAAGACAGTAAGGTCAAAAACATAACCAAGAATAACCAAGAATAAACTGTAGATTTTCCTCATGGGCAGGGACTTGCTTTGTAAACTGGGGGAACCATTAAATGAACTACAGAAGAGCTCCACTTAGACATCCCATTCAAACACACACATTTTGCCATCTGGCAAGGGCAGAATAGGATTATCTGTCTGTATAAAGATATTGACTATGAAAAGTATTTCTGTCCCTAGACACCTTTCCCATGTGTTACTATTTATGTCTTAGCTCCAGAGAGTATACTGATTTCTTCTCTCTAGTGTTTTGTTTTTACTTGCATAAAAAAAGATACCAGTGAATTATCTGAGCTTTCACTTGTCAGTAAAACATCTGAACTAGATCTTGAGCAAATACAGAGTAAAATCAGATCAGTGATGTGGAAGACATGGATGCTATGTATGATTTTTTTCTCCAGAAGACTCAGTTTTTAAAGGGTAAAAATGATTTAAAGCTAGTTTTTACTTGCCTGGCCAATCAATTATGTCCATTAGGTATCTATCCCTCAAGAAGTGTTTATATTAAAAAGGCCTCAAATTTCACGTTCAACTGACCCATTGGTGCACATTTAACTGACCTACCACTTTGTTTTGGGAGAAGTAGACGACCTGTAACGGTGAAGAGGATGAGAAACAAGAGGTTAAGGGAAAAGGAAGATGTGGAAGTGACAAGGACAAGTGGTGAATTGATAGTGAAGATGGGGGGAAATGACGGGATATAGGAAACAGATTAAAAAGATGATAAAGGAAGAAAGGAAAGAAAGAAGGAAGGAAGGGACAATGGAAGGGAGGGAGAGAAGGAAGGGACAAAGAGGGAAGGAAGGGACAATGAGGGAGGGACAATGGGAGGGAGGGAGGGAAGGAGGAAGAGACAAAGAGGGAGGGAAGGAAGAAAGGAAGGAAGGAAAGAAGGAAGGAAGGAACAATGGAAGGGAGGGAGGGAAGGAAGGAAGGGACAAAGAGGGAAGGAAGGAAGGAAGGAAAGGACAATGAGGGGGGAGGGACAATGGAAGGGAGGGAAGGAGGAAGGACAAAGAGGGAGGGAAGGAAGAAAGGAAGAAAAGAAGGAAGGAAGGGGCAATGGGAGGGAGAGAGGGAGGGAAGGAAGGCTCCCATGCCTGTCCCACCCCCTCCACCAGAGACCCACGGATCCCCTCCACATTCCCGCCCGCACCCCCCACAGGCACCCTGCAACCTGAGTGATGAGCTGGCTATGCCCCCCTGGCCATTGACTTCATTTGTCAAAAAGTTGCAAAAGGTGATCACATGACCCTGGGGATGCTGCAACAGTCATAAGTGTGAAAAATGGTTATAAGTCACTTTTTTCAGTGCCGTTATAACTTCGAACAGTCACTAAGCGAATTGTTGTAAGTCAAGGACTACCTGTACTTTATCAATTTTTTCCCTTTTTGGGGGTCATCAAGTTTTTGACACCTTGCTGGGCGACTGTTGGTACTCGGGTATTGCCTTATCCTAAAAGTGGTACAATAGGTGAAAAGGTTGAAAAGCCCTGTATTAGCTGACCCATTCCTCACAGGAAAAGATGTCAAAATTGAGTAGGTAAATGAAACTTACAGCAGAGTTATCCTGCAGTCTTCAAACCTTCACCATAAGCAAAGAGACAACAACAGTCTAATGGGTTTCTTAAACTGGATTAATGGCAGCTCAACAGTTCTAGCTAGAAATTCAATCATGTAATATATTACAATCAAGTCAACTAAAAAAGTAAAGTCTGAAATCAGTCTAAGAGGCAAACAGTGTAGACAGATACAGGGAATCAAACCAGAAGCAGAAAATTGTTTTTAGCATCAGACAATATTTATCTTACAGCATGTATTTCCCCGTGTCTTAGGCAAGCACTGCACATCTAGGCTTGCATTAATGTGCTAGTCTTCTTCCTTCAAGTCAACTGGAGGATTCTCTACCTTTCAGAAGCCTTTGGGATAACTTTATATCTTTATGATTAATAGGGATAAATTCCTTTAGCTTTTTTCATTAAAAATCTGAGCACAAATGGTTTAATAGCCCCATCAGAACTGAAACAGTGGGTTTTTTAAATCTGAATTTATAAAAAGATCCATGCACTATCCTAGTTCAAGTTTACTCGGAAGACCATTTTCAGAACCTTCCTACCTTCCCCAAATCCTTCATTCAACATATAGGAGAATTCCTGCTTAGCCACTTTGATGTCTTGTGTTCATCATTATTAGAAGGAAAATTGACTGGTGTCCCCTTGCAAAAACTTTGTTTTCCCACTGGAGTAAGTTGAATCTTGTCTACTGCCCATTTCATTTAATCTGGCACAATGTAGAAAATCTCAAAGATGACCATGGTATGGTTACATCATGTAAAGAAGCATGCTTTAAGCCTGGCAAATAAAGGAAATATTAATAGAAAATTCGGACTGGCTCTGACTAACTCCCTGGAATATAAGAGGAAGGGAAGAAAAATTGTACTCAGGCTTTCGGGATATTCTACTATGGTATAGTCCAGGGGTAGGCAACCTTGGCTCTTTTATGACTCGTGGACTTCAACTCCCAGAATTCCTGAGCCAGCCATGGTTGCCTATCCCTGGTATAGTCTATATCAATAAATATAGTTCCAATCACACTTGTGGAATTGATTTTCTGGCTTGGTCTACCTCAAAGAACTAACATGGAAAATGTTAATTATGTCTATGTTAATTGATTGCCATGGAGATTCTTGAGGAGATTCCATCATTCCCTGTTTAACTGCTAAGTCAATGATGACTTCTAGGAAAATTTGCTCAATTGTTATTGCCACCCAGTGCAATACTCAGTGTTGCTGCATAGATCAGTGTGAATATAATTACGCAGAGTTTAAAATTTTATTAGCTTAGGGTGTGGAGAGTAAGCAGATATAGTTTTTATAGTCACTGACTATATTCTATACCTATCCTTTTTTTTTATTTATGTCAATTTGTTTTGCATCATGCAGTACCCTAAGCATAATAAGAAATAAATCATAATTATGGATACCCCAATAGCACTGTACAGATTATGTGATCTGATCCTTTTTAGACGATCAAATATACGAGGGGAGAGTCTTTATTAATCAGTTTGCATACAGATGAGCTCAAAGAAAGAAAGAGGTTTACCAGGACTACTATGATTAGGAAGCACTCAGTGCATAAATCAATCTTATTTTTTCCCCATAGGTATTGTACAGTGCTCTTGGAATTCATCTTGCAATTTATATATTAAAAATAAAACCACACTGTTTTAGAAATGGTCCAAAAACATATTTATTCTTGCAAGATTCCATACTAGCTTTTTCTCCAGCATAGTACAGGGTTCCACCCTCTTCCCTGGGTGGTAGAATGAGCTATTTTTTTGTCATCTTCATCTATATGGAGTAGAAAAAGTCCCATGGTACCACATAATAATAATAATAATAATAATAATAATAATAATAATAATAATAATAATAATAATAATAATAATAATAATAATAATAATAATAATAATAATAATAAAGTTGGAAGGGACCTTGGAGGTCATCTAAACCAACCCCCTGCTCAGGCAGGAAACCTTATACCATTTCAGACAAATCCAGTCTCTTCTTAAAAACTTCCAGTGTTGGAGCATTCACCGCTTCTGGAGGCAGGTTGTTCAGTGGTTAATTGTTCTAACTGTCAGGAAGTTTCTCCTTAGTTCTAGGTTGCTTCTCTCCTTGGTTAGTTTCCATCCGTTGCTTCTTGTCCTGCCTTCAGGTTCTTTGGAAAATAGCTTGACTCCCTCTTCTTTGTGGCAGCCCCTGAGATATTGGAACACTGCTATCATGTCCCCCCTCATCCTTCTCTTCATTAGACTAGACATACCCAATTCCAGCAACCGTTCTTTATATGTTTTAGCCTCCAGTCCCCTAATCATCTTTGTTGCTCTTCTCTGTACTTTTTCTAGAGTCTCAACATCTTTTTTACATCGTGGTGACCAAAACTGGATGCAGTATTCCAAGTGTGGCCTTACCAAGGCATTGTAAAGTGGTATTAATACTTCACGTGGTCTTGATTCTATCCCTCTGTTAATGCAGCCTTCCACTGTGTTGGCTTTTTTGGCAACTGCAGCACACTGTTGGCTCATATTTAAGTGATTGTCCACTAGGACTCCAAGATCCCTCTCACAGTTACTACTATTGAGCAAGGTACTATACCTGTACATTTGGTTTTTCTTGCCTAAATGTAGAACCTTACTTTTTTCACCATTGAATTTCATTTTGTTAGATAGCGCCCAGATCTGTCCAGATCCTTCTGTATCTTAAGCCTGTCTTCTGGAGTGTTGGCTATTCCTGCCAGCTTGGTGTTGTCTGCAAATTTGATGAGTTCCCCATCTATCTCCTCGTCCAAATAGTTGATGAAGATGTTGAAGAGCACTGGGTCCAGAACAGAGCCCTGGGGCAGCCCACTACACACTTCCCTCCATGTAGATGCGGTTCTATTGAGGACCACACGCTGAGTATGGCCAGTCAGCCAGCTATGAATCTATCTGGTGATGATGCTATTTAAACTCATACCTAGAATTCTCTTTGGCAATCTTCTCTGGACTTGTCCTGGAACACTTAGGAATCAACTTTGTGATATACATCAGAACTGCCCGGTCCTATATATAAATTTTTACTCAGTTATGACACAGAAACAGAATTTTAAAATAGATGCAAAACTTTGAAGAAACAGTTACAACATAACAATGGGAATAATTATTGACTAAATCTATAAAAATTATACCATGTTATAACCTAAAGAAAAATTATGAACTCCTCTCCCCCAAGTACTGGAAAGGCATGCACAGTATATGTGCAAATTTCAAATGAAAGTGCAACTTTTTTACTAGTCAAAAAAGTTTTACTTTTTTACTAATTAAAAAAGATTGCTTTTACTAATCTTGGGAAAAGTCAACAAAAACAGCATAATTTAATGAGTTACATTCTTACAGCAGTGATAATAAATTTTAATTTGGAGGATAAATACAGTTTGAACAATATCTGATTAAGAACTTAAACTTGGAGAATATGCAGCAAAGGTGAAACTAACAGTATATATACACAATACAAGGTTAACTACATTTAAGCAAGAATGATTCCTATACATGAACATATCATTGGCAAATATAATTGCTTAAAGCTTGGCTTCTAAAGGTTGAGGGTAAATGTCTAGAAATATAGCTGATATATAAAAAGGGGGAAGTCTTTAATAGTTTTTAAAAGTTTAATAGCTTTTAAAAAATATTTTCATTTTTTTTCTTTTTCTACATTTTGGTATTTGAATTCTTTTTATTTGCTCTGCTCATGTATTTTGTTCCCTTTCTTTAACACACATACATACATTTTGTGCATACATGCATACACACACAGAGAGGCATATACACAGTCCTATACACACACACACACACACACATACACAAAGTAAAAATACAATAAAAATTAATATCAAGTTATTAGCTTAAGACTGAAATATTTATTAAATAACAAATACTTCTATAAGTCAGATTCTCCAGGGCTTCCCATTTCAGTCTATTATCATGCATTGCTTACAATTAAAAATATATATATTACAGTTGAAAATATTAAAAATGTTTTAAAACAATATAACCAATAATAACACTAAAAACATCCAAAGTAATTTGTTTGGGTATGGATCTAGAAAACTATGGCCGAATGCAGGCTGTCCCACAACCTAACTGGCAATGGCAATAGCACTTAGACTTATATACCACCAGAGAGTGCTTTGTAGCAGTCTCTAAGCACATTGGCTGAGTCAAACTTGAGCCCCATCAGGATTGAACTCCTGGCTGTGGGCAGAGTTTGCCTGCAATACTGTATTCCAACCACTGTGCCATTTATTTCTGCTCATTTAGGCCATTCAGAATCATAAAGAAGACAGTGTTCTACTAGAGCAGACATGTCAAACTCACGACATCACGTGATGTCGCACATCGTATTGGGACGGTTTTGCCATTGCCGGCAATGGGGTGGGCGCAGCTTCCGGATGATGCATCCGGCCCGCAGGCTGGCAGTTTGACGCCCCTGTACTAGAGACATTTGGGCTATAGAATTTGAAAGGAAGGCTTTCCCCCATTGTCAGAACACTTGCCTTAATTTGGTTCCTGAACTCTAATCAGCCTCTTTCGTTTCCTTTGAGACTCCATGCATTGGGTGTCTTTTAAATGCACCTGAAGGGTGGCAGCTGGGTGGCTTTGCAGCTCTCCCTCTTGGCAAGCCTTCAGACTTTGGGGGCAAAGCATCACAAAAGTTAACACCCAAAAGAACAAAACTGACTGCATGTCAATCTTTCTGCTCCCCTGTTGCTCAAAGAGAAGGAGTAAAAATGGTATCTATTGCATTTCAAACATCATTTTGATGAACAAAGATACCTGCTGATCAATCTTGAATTGCTTTTATCTGATGTCAGAATTATAATCCACAGAAATGAGGCAACAATTTAAAAAATCATTTTAAAATCAGGTTTTCTACCCTCAATTATTCTCTGGTTTTGGAATAACCGATTTATCCCCTCATTTCAACCCTATAAACTGGGAATAACATTTAAGAACAATTTTATTATAAAATTTCTTATTGATAAAAGAACAGACACTCATATCTATTACTAGGTATATATCATTCATTATATTCGGAGATAATTGGGAGAAACTGACCTATTTTTACAACTTTCTTCCTGTCCCAGATTATATATGAATAGATTTTTTTTTTAAAAAGAAAGAAATATCTTTACAAAGCTACTAAAAATCTTTCCAGATATAGAAAAAAGAAACTGGCTGGAGAAAAAGTTACAAAGCCTTTGGTATATAAATCAATGGCAATGACCTATTTCTACCAGAACATATTTATGGATAATTGTTTTAAAAAGGCAAAAGAAAAATGATTTCTCTACATTGCCACATTTTTACAAGAAATGTGTTGCAGATCTTCCTTTTACATGCTCATTATTGATGACAAAGCAGTATTAACATGCAGCTCAAAACTTATTTTATTATTTCACCAAACTAAATTAACACCAACTGTATGCAGCCCTTTATAGATCTTAGACAATGTGGTGCATCATTTTGAATCAAGCACAACACAACGGGTAATTTCTTTTCTTTGTTTTTGCTTATTTATTTATTTTTGCCAAACAGGTAGAGTACTCAGCACTTTCAAAGTCTGCAATGTTCTATTGGTTCTTATTGTTTGGTCTGATGTTTAATATTTGCATTATCTATAAGCAAAGGGCAGAGATAGGAAGAATAAACATTGGAACAGAATAAGAGAGATAATGATAGTCTTTTGTGACAATATTTTTGTTTATAACTCTATTCAGAGTACAGAAGAACTTCATCTGTGGTTAAGTATGCACAGGTTTGTAAACTTAGGGGACTTCACCATACACATAAAACTAAATAAATTCTGGGAATTATTCTGAGAATATGCTATTCTTTCTGCCCAAAATATTTGTAAAAGTAAGCTTTGTTTATATATAACATATTGAATCAGTAGCTCCCTGTTGATTTCTGAATCCAACTCAGATTTTCATAAGATGACTTCAATAACTGAATGGACTATTTCTCTACTATCTCTCTACCAAGACAGTTCTGAAAGCTACTTTTCCTTCTGCTGAATGTCTGAAATGGTACAGGTTATCCTGCTTGAGCAGGGGGCTGGACTAGAAGACCTCCAAGGTCCCTTCCAGCTCTATTCTATTCTATTCTATTCTATTCTATTCTATTCTATTCTATTGTGTTTCTTGTTTCTGGGTTTTATAACTTTATATTTCCACTTAACATAAGACACTCCATACAGTTAAAGTTTTTTTCTTTGTAACATTGCATTCTTCTTCTTGTCTTTAGTTTATTACTGACTACAACATTAATCTTCTCTTTGAAGTACCATGGACTCTTTCCATTTGCACATTCTTGTGACAAGCAGATGAAAGCATTTGTAATTGTAATGCTTCTGTGATATACTTTATGAATTCATCAGCAGAATAGAACAAGACAATTCAGTACTCTCTGAATAATTCTTTTCTTTGTTTTTGTTTCATTCGTTTTACCTAACAGCTGGAGTACTCAGCAGTTTCAAAGGCTGAATTGTTTTCTTATTCTTAACTTTTAAAATAAATACATCCTATACTAATTTGTTTATTTGATATGCCTTAACTTTTTTGTCTATGTGTTTATTATTAAAACATTGAAAAAAACAAAGAAAGTAAAAATTCGAAGATGATACAAAAAGGACTGCTACATTTGAATAAAAAAAAAAAGTAAACTGCCTTTTACTGAAATATCCTCCCCTTCCATTTATAGCTCCAAATACCAGCCAGAGTTTAGATTCTTGAAATTAGCAATTGAAACATTAGTAATAGTTGGTAGTTCTTACAGTATATGAGTCATGCATATTTCAGATGTTTAAACTCAGCTCTTCTCTGTGATAAATTGTACATAAGGGAGCCATTCTTGCTTGAATTTAATTAAAGTGCTATCATGGATATATGTATACTGTCAATTTTGTCGTTTAAGGATATTCTCTAAGCAAGTTTCTTGGTGCCTGGGAGCCTCAGGCCTGATAACAGAGAAAGGTCTTTAGGGCTTTTTGCAATATCAAAAGGGATGGAGTAGAGATAATTTTGGGGGCAATAATATTCCATAAGGCAAGTATCATGGCAGACAAGGCACATCGCCTGGGATCAGCCAAATGTAGGTCCTAGCTGATGATACCCATAGCATATCTACTATGCAAGAGCCAGTGGGGTGGGTTGATATAACTATGGAGAGTTTGTCCTACAGATAGCCTGGCCCCATGCTATTTTTGAAGGTTAAAAACCAGCACCTCAAATTGGAACCAGAAACAAACTGGCAATCAGTGCAGTTTGTACAGCAGAGGTGAAGCATGTGATATTCAAGGAGCCACATAACAGTCTCTGCCACTCCCTTCTATATAAGCTGAAGCTTCAGATACTCTGCAAGGGAAACCCTATCTGGAGCAGTAATCTAATATAGAGGGCAACAGGGCTCGATGATCCAGGAATGGGTGCAACTCAAACATAAGATGAAATTGTGCAAAAGCTTTCCTTGCCACAAGCAGGAATCATGACTTTAGGAGGATCTCCAAATGGTGAACTAGATCTGGCTGGGGTAGTGCAACCCTATCCAGCACCAAAGATGGCATAGTCCTGGAACCAGTGGGCCCCAAAATCCAAAACCACTTAGTCTTGCCAGCTGCAGTCTGTTTTTCCCCATCCAGACCTTCATAGACTCCAGACATTGGGATAAGATGTTCACTGCATTTGTGCCTTGTTACAACACCAGGAAACCTAAATGATTGTATGTGTTTGCCTTTAACTCAGGTATGACTCCTGGAGACTGTCTGGATAATTGCCTGCAGTTTTCTTGGCAAGATTTTTCAGAAGTGGTTTGCCATTGCCTCCTTCCTAGGGCTGAGAGAGGGTGACTGGTCCAAAGTCCCCCAGCTAGTTTTGTGCCAACCACATCAAACTGGCTCTCTTTTGCAAAAAGCAAACAGGTCAACAAAGGTATTTGTGCCTGGAAGGAAATGATTAATAATAAAGCCCACTGAGTTAATTCTTTTATTCCTAGGTAACTATGCCTAGCTAGCACCTTAATCCTCTTCAGTCAGTGTGTTATCCTCATTCAACTCTAATAGCCCTTCATGGGCAGAGAGTGCATGCATCAATGGTGAGTTTTCCACGGAGACTCTCCTGGTTGAAATTCTTGATTTTTCAGGATTTTCATTTGCAGGCATACCTAACAGGGATGCAGATCTCCTCTGCAGATATTCATGCACAGGTAGTCCTTGACTCACAGTTCATTTAGTGACCATTCAAAGTTACAATGTCACTGAAAAAAGTGACTTCTGAGCATTTTTCACACTTACGACAGTTGCAGCATCCCCATGGCCATGTAATCAAAATTCAGGCACTTAGCAACTGACTCACGTTTATGACCGTTGCAGTGTCCTGAGATCATATGACCACCTGTTGTCACTTTCTGACAAGCAAATTCAATGCAGAAGCCAGATTCATTTAACAATCTTGTCAGTAACTTAACAACTGCAGTGATTCACTTAGCAACACTGGCAAGAAAGGTCATAAAATGGGGCAAAACTCACTTAAATGTATCAGCAACAGAAATTTTGGGCTCAATTTGGTCGTAAGTTGAGGACTATCTGTACTCTATACTCGGTTAGTAAGAGAATCAGGGAAAGGGTTCTCATTCCTTTAAAATTACAGAAACTGTTTTCTCCCTTTCTTCTAATTTTGTTATTTACACCCTTATTTCTATGAAGAATTTTGTCTTTTATTATTGCTGTGTCAGTGGATGTAACATGGTGCCTATATAAATACTTATCTGGAGAAGAAAAGCAATTTTCCTTTTGAGTAAATGCAATATTACTATAAAGAGGGCTAGTACAGGTAGTCTTCGACTTACGACCACAATTGAGCCCCAAATTTCTGTTGCTAAGTGAGACATTAATATAATATAATAATAAAGTTGGAAGGGACATTGGAGATCATCGAGTCCAACCCCCTGCTCAGGCAGGAAACCCTACACCATTTCGGACAAATGGCTGTCCAGTCTCTTCTTAAAAACTTCCAGTGTTGGAGCATTCACCGCTTCTGGAGGCAGGTTGTTCCATTGGTTAATTGTTCTAACTGTCAGGAAGTTTCTCCTTAGTTTTAGGTTGCTTCTCTCCTTGATTAGTTTCCATCCGTTGCTTCTTGTCCTGCCCTCAGGCGTTTTGGAGAATAGCTTGACTCCCTCTTCTTTGTGGCAGCCCCTGAGATATTGGAACACTGCTATCATGTCCCCCCTCATCCTTCTCTTCATTAGACTAGACATACCCAATTCCAGCAACCGTTCTTTATATGTTTTAGCCTCCAGTCCCCCGATCATCTTTGTTGCTCACTTAATATTTGTTAAGTGAGTTTTGTCCCATTTTATGACATTTTTGCCACAATTGTTAATTGAATTACTGCAGTTGTTAATAATACAGTTGTTATGTGAATCTGGATTTCCCATTTTCTTTGCTTGTCAGAAGGTTATAAAATGTGATCGCATTGACCCTGGGAATACTGCAACGATCATAAATATGAATCAGTTGCCAAGCATCCAAATTTTGATCACGTGACCATGGGGATGCTACAATGAATGTAAGTATGAAAAACGGTCATAAGTCACTATTTTTCATTGCTGTTGTAACTCTGAACAGTCACTAAATGGACTGTTGTAAATTGAGGACTACATGTAACAGAACCCTTGAAAAATCAACTCTAGCTATGGAAATGGTCACACATCTTCACATCTGCCTTTCTCAGCCTTTACAGTTATGGTTACAACTAGATATTTGAAAGAAACTTTTATAGAAAAATTTGCTCAGCAGAGCTAGTAGGCTGTCAAAGTAAATTTAGGTGTGATGTAAACCTGCATGAATTAGTATTTACAGCACTAACAAACAAAGAGATGACTGTGTTTGGCTGAACCAAGAGAGTCTGCTGCATCATCATATCCCAAGAGTATTAAGGACAAACATGGAATAATTGCATCTCAGGAGATGAAGTGTACCTAGTTGTTCTCTGGAGGAAATGTTTGTTTTGATGTTATGGTGAGAGATGTTGAGTTGGGAAAAGCTCAAAGATAAGAACCTTAGTAAATAAAACTCATTGATACATAAATGCAAAGCACAGATAGAGATCAGGCTAAACCTTAAGAGAGGCAGCCTATGAAAAGACCCAATGCATAGGAGTTGGCATATTTCTTTAGAAAATATCAAACAGGGTTTGAAAACAATGTGCCATTTTCACTGAAACTGTAATAAGTGTATATTTTATTTTCACATGCACTGCATATCACCCTTCCAAAATGAAGTAACGGTTAAATAATGCATACTTGGAGGTAAATCAGCAGGTTTCCAATTTCTCAGAAGCCATGGACTCGAATTTCAATCATAAGTAATAAATACTGTCCTTTGATGTATTTGAGTAGGAGTAGCTCAAGGGGAAAAATTAACATGGAAATAAAGCATGGGATTCTCAATATATGTTTCTGGTCTGAGTGTTTATGCCTCTGCCTAGTTCTTAACAGATGAACATAAGACAATTTAGCAATGACATGTCTTTGAGGAAAAAACGTGCACTTTTCCTTTTATTTTTTTTAAAAATGGAAACTAAGAAAATGACTATTCAAGGAAAGAGGTAATTTAATCCCACCTTCCTTCTGTAAGAGGGATACTCATGAAAGATAGCTTATTTCCTGCTTCAATTATTTTTATTACAATAAAGCAACATATTCTACACATGAAAACGATTCTGACCGGGTAACTGTAATTCCTATGAAGTCATTTTTCAAAATATGTTAAAAATAAATACCTCTGAACACTCAAATTATTTTTAGGATGTGACATATTCATAGTTTTAAGAGTGTGTTAAAGCTCCTTGTGCAGACAGGCCTAGAATAACATCGTATGCACATAAATTGATATATTTATGTCCCTTCCAGCAATTAACTGAAAATAGTTTTTATTGATAATTGGGCAAGGATGCATTTATTATTTATTTTATAAATGTTTTAAGAGAGAGCAAGACTTTAGTCAGTGGACATAGGAGTGAAGCGGATGTGTCCAGTTTATGTCCATCCTATGAAATTTAATACTAGATGATTTAGGACAGATAAAATCTCTCTCTTTCTTTTAATGCGGCACTTAATTAAATTTTGGAATTCACTAACAAAAGATATGTTGGCTACTCACTTTGCTCACTTCAAAAGAGAGAGGTAGTTACACCGCCATCAAGACTAGGAACCATCCATCCTGTTTCCATCAATCCATTTGACTGATTGATGGAAACAGGATGGATGGCTCCTAGTCTTGATGGCAGTGTAACTAATCAATTAAATTGATTGATTGGTGGAAGATAAGAGGATGAATGCCTTGGTGGCAGTGTAACTACCTCTCCAGGCCATCCGCTGGGAGGGTACTGAACGTCCTTGTGCAGTTAGTTGATTATTGTGAGAACAGCCTACTGAACAAGGTGTTCAGCTGGTGTGATCCAGCAAGCACTACTTATGTTGGACCATACTTGCTCTAGTCCAATGAAACCTAGCTAAGTGGAAATTAAATTTGTAATTTAACAAAACATGAAGCTTAAAGCTAAGGAAATACAGTACTAGGGGAATACCTTCCCTGCCAGTGTTTCTTAAAGAGTAAAATTTATTTTGAGTTGAAGTTCTATTCGATCCCATTTTATTATTGTTGTTGGGTTTGTTATTATCAGTCTGTGCGATGCAATAAAACAGGATATAAAAATATCTAGGGTACTAAATGGGAAAAAATACTCGTGCAATTCCATAAATGATCACTTCCATCGTTATAGATAGCTGTTGATGGTTACTTAAAACAACTAGCTGCAGTTTTTCAACATTAATTACTTTCAAGGGACTCCTAACATCTGACAGAGCTTGCCAAGAATATTTTCTTCTCCAGAGTTTCTGTGACTGGCTCTTCTTGAACATCAGAATAAAAGAAAGACAGTAGTTAGAATAAGAGAATTTTAGATTTCTAGACACTCTGCAAATCACCAATGGATTCCTAGGTTTAATTTAATTAAAAGATTTATTTCCACTGAAATGATGGGATGGATTTCTTTTCGGATGAAAACACTGTTTTTCTTTCTGTTGCCTGAAGCCATTGTAACTGTCATTTGCCAAGGGCAGGTGCTTCTGTTTCCTTATGCTAATTATTTATTAGAGGTGTGCAGAATTTCAGATCTGAAGAGCAAAATGGGATTTAAACTGTATGTGGGCTCGCAGGTACACCTGTCAAGAATATCTTAAAAATCCTCATCTTTTTCTGAACTCATTTCTTTTTCTGATTCCTCACATGTGCTATGGGAGTACCCATGTATGTTCACTTTGCCCTTATTATTTAGGAACATCCGTATTCCTTATTGCTTGCTAAGTACTTCCACATAAAGAATATCTTTATTAACACCTAAACGAAATGCAACAGAAACCAATTTGAAGTAAGATCAAGTGAACTCGGAAGAAAATGGAACATAAAACAGCAATGATTTTAATTTTTTGAACTCTGTCAATTACATATATAGGAGTCACATATAAATTGAAAATACATTTGTAATATTTTGTATTTACAGAATGTTACATTTCTTTTTCCCACCTTTGCAGTGGTTTTCTGCAATTGTTATGTTTGAGTCACCAGAGAGCAGCTTGCATCCCCATACATTTCTGGCCAAATAGGCCGCTGATTTTTTTCTGTAACTTTGATGTGGCTTAAATCTATTTATTTAAGTCAGATAATAGAGTAACCTGTCCCAGTGGATCACATTCATTCCAAATGTAATACGTTCTTTCCCTCAATTTATCTCTGTCACTCATTATCATGTTCACTAGAGTCTGTATAAAACTATTACCTTCCATGGGCATCTAGAGGCAACTAACAAAATATATGTTGCAACATGATGCAAAAGTTTGTGTGTGTGAGGGGGGGGGCAAAGCAATTATAAAAGGTGGAGCTGCCATCATTATATCACAATCAAGGTTTTGTCATTGGCATTATCATGGTTAGGTACAGACATCTATTTTACCATCCGAATAATCCCTATCTTCACACATATCCACAACAATCTAAATAACTACAACTCATATTTTCTAACATATATTTTAAATTTTTCACTCATAATTGTATATACCTCTTCACTTCCATGCATATATTCATCAATTCCACCCCACTGGTCAGATCATCTTCATTAAAATATAATGTATCTCTCCTTTTTTCTTTCAGAATGTTTTGACTAATAGGCATCAAGTACAACTGAAGCACACTTTTATGCAAAATATGCGTATGTGATTCTATGCAAGCTAAAATATTGACTCTAGAGATAATTTTCAAGCCAACATAGAGTTGCCTGCAACTAACCAACTAGGAGGTACACGCACTGTTCTTCCACACATATATATTATCCTGAACAGACATGTGAAAACAGTATTTTTTTATTAAACAAATTTACATGGCTGCCCAGTTCACATACTGGAGGCCCCAGGCAATTTGCGACATTAAAATCCACAACATAGAGAACCCTAACCACCCGGTTCCCTCCCCCCATGGAGTAGCAACATAATCAAATCAATCTTATGATCAACTCCATCTCCATTCAGTGTCCGTAGGCCTGCTGACAAAGCCACATATTCAGGGCCTTTTGGAAAAGCAATAAGCTATAAGGAGGGGGTCAATTAT
>NW_015389322.1:53148-88003 GCF_001527695.2 Protobothrops mucrosquamatus
CCCAACCAGGTCTCGGTGATACCTGCCAGGTCCGCTCCCCCCTCATGAATGAGTTCTTGAATGAGGGGGGCCTTATTCACCACGGACCTGGCATTGCACAGCATCAGCCGATGGTCCCGGGCCTGAGGATCAGAGGTCCCTGGAGGTCGAGTAGAGCCCTGAGGATCGGAGCATCCACAAGCTTGTAAGCAGCGTGTGCATGCTCCCAAAACCCGATATGGTCCTCTGCTCCCGCCATATCTGCCCCTCCCACTGATCGTACCTATCACACCACCCTCTGCCAGCTCCCCAGTCTCCTCCCTTACCACCCCGCGCCCCCCAGACAGGACTGGCCTTGGCCTCAGAGAGGACTCCCCACGTTCCTCTCGGGCCAACCCCGAACCCCCTAAAAATTTAATAAAGCACCCCTCTAAGAAGACCCATAGTTTTTTTCTTCTTAGGTCCCTCAGTGCTGTCGCTGAGTGCCACCTCTCAGGGTTCCAGACCCCTTCATCGAGGCCGGCCCTTGGAATGGTATTGGGCCATGCCTGCGCGATGGGGGAGTCGCGCAGGGCCAGCAGTTCCCTCCTCGAATACAGTCCATTGTATTGGAGGTCCATCAGCAAAGCAGGGGGAGGGGAGAAAGTCCTCGTGATGACAGTCTCAAACGGGGCAGGATGGGTTGAGGAAAGATGGTAAGTTCCCAGGTCTTTCGGACCGCCGAGCTGTCACCGCGCTGGGCCACCAGGCCGCTGCCGCCCCGGACCGGTGAGCCACCGCCGCATCGGGCCGCAGATCGTCCTGGCCGCAGGTCTTCCTGGCCGTGTCAGGGCGCAGATCTTCCTGGCCATTAGGCCCCCAGGCCGGGCTTCACTAGGCCTCACTAGGCCACTCCATGTCTGGGCCGCCCTCCGTAGCTCCGCCCTCCGCAGGCCGTCGAGTCACCGCCGCATCAGGCCGCCATGTCGGGCCGCAGTTCTTCCTGGCCACCAGGCCCCCAGGCCGGGCTTCACTAGGCCTTGCTAGGCCTCTCCGCGCCTGGGCCGCCCTCCGCAGTCCCGTAGCTCGCCCACCTCCGATCGCCAAGCCATCGCTGCACCGGGCCGCTGCAACGGGCCGCAGCTCTTCTTGGCCGCTAGGCCCCAGGCTTCACCAGGCCCTGCTAGGCCTCAGTTCTCCCCGGCCGCTAGGCCGCCAGGCTTCACCAGGCCTCGCTAGGCCCCTCCGCGCCTGGGCCGCCCTCCGCGGCATCGCAGCTCCGTTCGCCGCCCCGCCCAGCCATCACCAAGAAAGTCCCTTTTTGTGGTCCACCAGTTGTATATCCCCAATAGATGGGACCTGCAATGTACTCTGCTTTCCTATCTTGGTGGGCCAGGTAGATGTAATAGGGAGAGGTGGCCCTTCAAATAGTCAGGCTCCAAGCCATATAGGGTTTTACAGGGAATAACCAGCATCTTGAATTGTACCCAGAAGCAAATTGGCAGTGTATCTCCTGCAAAAGAGTTAACACATCCACAAGTCTAAGTTCACACTAAATTGTGCAGACCATTGTATTCTGAACCAATTACACACTGGTTCTGCCTAGGGCAATTCAATCCCATCCACTACCAAAGATGGTAATTCTCCAATAGACTTAGTTGACTATGAGGACATAACAATCAAATCATATTTGCCAGGGAAGAATATAATTGCCTAGAGTTGTACGATAAGCAGCCATACAGATTTTTTAAATAAATAAATATTTAAATTTATTTAATTAAAGTATGAATTAAAATACACATTTTAAAAAGATGGATGGGTGGATGGATGGACGGATGGATGGACAGATGGGTGGTCGGACGGATGGACAGACGGACAGACAGACACAGATTAATTCCAAAAGAACCAGATAAGCCAGTGGTGGCGAACCTATGGCACACGTGCCAGAGGCGGCACTCAGAGCCCTCTCTGTAGGCACGCGTGCCGTTGCCCCAGCAAAGCTTGCCAGAGTAGCGAGCACATGGCGTTTGGGAGTGACAGGGCAGGAAGTGAGCAAGCAAGCGGCGTTGGCCCCCCAGGGATGCCCTGGAGATGGCGAGGGACTGGCCCTGGCCATGCTCACCCAGTCTGCTGTAACCACTGCAGCCACGTCCACCCAGTGGACCATGACCCCGCCCTCCCTGAGGGCACTACAATGCTGATGCAGCCCTGGCACTTTGCGATAAATAAGTGGGTTTTGGGTTGCAGTTTGGGCACTCGGTCTCTAAAAGGTTCGCCATCATTGAGATAAGCTATGGATTTAAATATAATTTTCATTTGAGTTTTTCCATGTTAGCCTGATCTGTTGTTGTTCCTTGGTATGGATTAAAAAGCTAACAGTTTGTTTGTTATTTCTACAATTATACAGATCTGATCATACCAAACTGTAGATGGTTGAAGGACACCACTTATACAATTCACAATACTAAAAGTATGTTGGCCTGATTGAATGAAACATCAAATTCCAAATTCTAATTCTAAATTCTAAAACTAATTTGCTTTTGGTATTTCCCATGGTTATTTTTCACTCTACAATATTGTTCCAGTGACAAATGCAAAACCTCTTTATAACCTAAATAAATACTAAACTTAAATCTACTGTAGCTTGTTATCAACATAAAGAAAAAACGTGCAAGGACACTCTTCTATAAGAGTGTATGTACAAGTTCCATTACCCGCCACAGACATTGGTGCCATAAACCTATAACAAGTTTTATGCTCTGGATTTTTCCTATGTTTCTTATATATATATAAAATTCTTATTATATCTTGCCTTGGGAATTCAATTTATAATAGGTTTTCAATAAGTGCTTTAGATTTAGAAGTTGTGGCTATATATTTCATTTGCATTATTAAGCATAGGACTCTACCTCATCTAAATAAACAACAGTTGTATTGTACAAGTATACTATTTACCTATATTATATTTTTGACTAAAGCCCTAAAACAAAGGTCCCCAACCTTTTGGGCACCAGGGACTGGTTCCGTGGAGAGGTTTTTTCATGGACCAGAAGGGGTGTGGTTTTCCGTGCTGCCTGTACTCTGAGGATAGGGTTTCACTTATTTGCACAGACCAGGGGTTGGGGACCCCTGCCCTAAAACATAAATTAGTCATTTTTTAAAATTGCTATGAAAATTTGCTTTTGGGGTATAAGATTACTGTTTATCTGGAGGAGATACAAGTATGCTATGAGCAACTAGCCTATGAACGTGCCAGTTTGGTAAAGTCATTAAGGCTCCAGACTAGAAATGAGAAGACTTGTTAGCTCTAGTCTACTTTAGGAATGGAAGCTAGTGGGAGACTTAGGTGTAAAAGGTGATTTTGAGTCAGTCACTCTCTATAAGTCTAACCCACCTCACAGGGTTATTGCAATGGGGAAAACAGGAGGAGGAAAGAGTATTGGGTGTTGTTTCCACCTTGAGTTATTCATAAAAATAATAAAGGCAGGATAAAAAAAACTAAACACCACACACACACACACACACACACACACACACACAAAGATGTTGAAGATGATTACCCAAGAATTATATGCTGAGGTGTTTTTTGATTCAGATGCTATCCAGCTTGGGTTTTTTTGTTTTTTGTTTTTGTTTAGCCTCCTAAATAAAAACAAATGAGGTAATAGATTACTTGGGATTCTTTCCAAGGAAAAATGTTGCATATGAGTCCCTCACGTATGGAGAAATTATTTGCCTTCCACAAAATATTTTACATAAACATGTCCCCCCTCACCATTACATTTTGATATTGAAATGTGACACTCCTTAATGACAAAAGTTATTACATCCGCCCTTACAATCAGAAGAACAGATTTTACACAAATATACCTTTTTATTCATTACCACAATGGTGGTGTTTATCAGTCCATTCAGTGCACACAATTAACCTTCTGGAATGAATTACACAGCATTCACTTTTAAATCTAAATGTATCATGCTTACTCTTTGGCTTGACTAAATACATAAATATTTATTTGTCACTTTAAAAGAGGGTGAAAAGTTATATTAGCAAATAAAGAAGGTGAGAAATCTTGGAAGTGACATTTCCTCTGATGAAGGAAAAAAATGGAGGATGTTTAGTTACTTTGCTCAAAAAGGTAGGACAGCTTTAGACCTATTAGCTACCATGCAAACTAATATTATGGACCAGTGTTTCCCATCCTCAGCAAGTTTCAGATGTGTGGACTTCAATTCCCAGAATTCACCAGCATGATGATTGTCTGGGGAATTCTTGAGGTTTAAGTCCACACATCTTAAATTTGCTGAGGTTAAGAAACACTGTCCTATGAGGGTCTAAATCTTTTCTGTCTAATACTGAAGAAACTATTGAACTTTTATTTATTAATACAGGGTCATCTTAAAATAGAGATAAGCCAAGAAATTCAATGGATTTCTTCCTGACTTTGGGGCAGATAAGATGACATAATAAAACATCTTTATTATTTTTTAAGTGCAAGATCATTATTATGAAATGTATAACTAATACAACCTTTGTATGTGACAAAAATATGTATTCCAGCGTGAGCATAAAATAGGCAAGTTGGACATTACACTTGTTAAATAAAATTAGCCATTAGCCATACTTGAATCATAATTACATAAAGGCTGATGATTTAAACAATAAAATTTATATTAGTTTTGGTCAGGTTAAATAACTCTTTTAATTTTTTAAATTAATTTCATTTATTGTATAATAGCTTTCAAGATTCAGAAAAAAAGGAGAGAATAGGAGAATTAAAATCAAGTTTGAATGACACATCCTGAATGAATTATAAAAAAAAGTAGGATGAGTTCTTGATAATTTAAATATTATTTTTACTACTAATGTGATTTCAAGCTTAGCAAATTAAAACAGGAAGAATTAATTGGATATGCAAATGAGATTATTCAATATATAAATCTAATTACACCCCAATTTGCTTTAACAGCATGAGAAAAAAATAAATTGCCTTTTGTAAATTGATGGTCTTAAATAACTACCTTTAGCACAATGAAATAATACGTTGAAGTTATATTTTCAATGCAGTGATTCTGATAATAGTAGTAATATGTACTATTCAAAAATATGTCAAAGGCCATTCTAAAAAAGAAGCCTGCTTCCAATTCTGATCTACAATAATCTGCTATTAGATTACAAGTATGAACTACGTGTAATCAAAAAGATTTTATTCTTGCAGGAACACAATTGCAATAAATTCTAATTCAACACAGAACACTATTCAAATCACTGCATGCTTGATTTTACTGGATTTTAGTAAGCTACAAAATACCTTTAGAATAGGATAGAGGTGGAAGGGACCTTGGAGGTCTTTTAGTCCAGCCCCCTGCTCAAGCAGGAGAACCTATACCGTCTCAGACAGGTGACTATCTAGTCTCTTCTTAAAAATCTCCAGCGATGGAGTGCCCACGATTTCTGGGAGTAAGTTGTTCCACTGGTTGATTGTCCTCACTGTCAGGAAGTTTCTCCTTAATTCCAGGTTGCTTCTGTCTTTGATCAGTTTCCAACCATTGTTTCTCGTCCTTCCCTCTGGTGCTTTGGTGAACAACCTGACCCCCTCTGCCTTGTGGCAGCCCCTCAGATACTGGAACACTGCTACCTTGATTTATAGGATCCTACCCTATGTCAAGCTGAAGGCATTTGATACATATAGGTAGTCCTTGACTTACAATAGTTCATTTAATGATAGTTCAAAGTTACAATATCACTGAAAAAAGTGACTTATGATAGTTTTTCACACTTATGATCGTTGTAGCATCCCCATGGTCACATGATTTATATTTAGATGTTTGACAACTGATTCACATTTATGATGGTTGCAGTGTCCCAGAGTCATGTGGTCGCCTTTTGTGATCTTCTGACAACCAAAGTCAATGGGGAAACCAGATTAATTTAACGACTGTGTTACCAATTTAACAACTGCAATGATTCGCTTAACAAACGTGGCAAGAAAAGTTGTAAAATGGGGCAAAACTCACTTAACGAATTTCTCACTTTGGGGCTCGATTGTGGTCATAAATTGAGGACTACCTATACAAATATGTACTGCCAAAGCATTTTATGTAAATATACTATGCTTCTCACATCTGAAATGCATCCTGAGTTTTATGTTCTTATATTACCTATAATTGTCTCATTTGAAAACTATGGCAGCAGAATGATGTAACAGTGTAGAGTGGTGTGTTTTTTCTTTTTTTTTCTTTCTGGTGCCTTCAGGTCATTGTTGACTCCTGGCACCTGTCTGGAGCAGTCCCTAAAGTTTTCTTTGCAAATTGTCAGAAGTGGTTGCTATCGCCTCTTTTCTAGAGCTGAGAGACAATGACTTGACCAAGATCACTTAGCTAGCTTTGTGATTAATGCAGGTTTAGAACTCAGACTGTCCTGTTTTATAGCCTAACCTCTTCACCAAATCTTTCTCTGTATGGGAAGGCTCAAGGAAGGCTCAAGGAAGGAAAAAGAGTAGCCAAAGTATCCTTTTCTGACTTATTTGCAAAGTCATAATTCCTTACAACTTATTTATTCATCCACTACTGGAGTCATATACTGGAATTCATATTAAATTAATATTCCATATTCATATTAAATATGGAAACCTATGCTAATAACACCAGTTTTGCTTTGTTTTAATTTTGGTTTATAACCTGGCAGTCCAAGAAACTGTAATGCAGTGGTGGCGAATCTGTGGCACGGGTGCCAGAGGCGGCACTTGGAGCCCTCTCTGTGGGCACATGTGTCGTTGCCCCAGCCTCACCTCCCCCCGTGACCCCACCTTTCTAGCAGCCCCCCTGAAGGAGAGTCGCCCCCGAGCGTGGCCCACATGGAGCGACGCAGCCAGGGACATGGCAGCCAGGCAGCGTAGACAAGACTCTGCCCTCACACCCCATCATGCAGTTGATGCTGCAGGGCGTGGACAGAGGGTGTGGCTGCCATGGTGCTGCTGGGCTGCCTGGGCGATCTGCGGCAGGCCCTGAAGGCAGTGAGTGGTCCTGTGGGCAGGGGGGGGCGGGGGATGGGGGGCAGAGCAGGGCGGGGCAGGGGGGGTGGAGCAGGGCGGGGCGGTTTTTGGGCACTCGGTCTCTAAAAGATTTGCCATCACTGCTGTAATGAATAAGGTAGCTACAGTTTATCTTCTTAATTTTCAGTAATGCCTGTGGATCACACATAGCTATTCAGAGGCATTCTGGACAGACTTAGATGGTAATTTCAGTACCCTCCCACTTTCCCTCATAATGCCTGCAAGCTTCTCAGCCACAAAAGATGTTGCTGCTCAAGCAAAGAATTTATGGTCTGTAAAATCAGAGCAGATTGATTAAGCAAACAAAACAAATCTAAACACATTCAGTTCAGTTTGGTAACAACACTTATTTTCCAATCATTTGCTAGGAGCTGAAAGCAGAAAACTCAATAGTGACTGGAGAGAGAATGAAAAGGTAGCTGAGCAGTTGAAGAATGAATAGAAGCTTTTGAAAGAACGTAACAACAATATACTACTGCCAGAAAAATGGAGAATATTTTCACTTCCTATAGTTGCTGGATGATTTCAAAGTATAATAATTATATTTGAAAATTGCAATAACTACAGCAACATTTTCTTCCACCTACTGACTAAGGGAAAGACACTGAAATTTTAGAATTTAGAGAAATCCTCACTCAGTAAAATACTACCTGCCCAACTTAAAAAGTGAGAAGAAAAGCAACTAGAGACCTGAATTTTTCTTTTTCTTTTCTTTTCAAAAAGAAACTGTTGGAAGTCAGCACCCACCCACCCTCCTAGAGAATAAAATATTTTGGAGGTATATTAAAAAAGACAGAATATTATATTTCCCCAAAGTAATAATAGAAAAATCTTAGATAGAAACCAGCCCCCTCTCAAGTCTCTCTGCCCCAAACAAAAACCAGCTTTTAGAAATGCAGATTTGGTGATTCATTCAGGAAGACTGGGGCCAGGAAACGTGGAGCTGATGGGATTAGAAAGACAAAGACCCCTAAAATATACATCCCCTACCCAAAATCTAAAGGCACAATAGGATTAACCCACCACCATTAGAATATTAAAAGGTCACACTAACTCAGATCAAAGTAATAGGAACAGGAAGAACCTCAAATACAAAGCCACAGGACCAGGAACAACTCCAAACACAAAAGCCCAAAAAGGTATAAAAACCCACCACTCCCAATTCCATTTTGTCAGCTGTCCCAGAACCACATGCTGCTATTGGTTCTGTTCTTCAATAAACAGAACCTTCTTTCCAAACAGCCTCCATTTTATTTATTCCCGGCTTGGACTGGACCTGATGATTTTGTTCTTTCAACAAAACTAATAGATGAGGATCTTGAGCCCGCCTTTTCAAGTAAGAAACCCTTCTTCTTTAATTACAACCTAGAGGTACAATTTTGTGATTCACTTCTCTGATGTTCTAGCAAACATTAAGGGCAACCTTACTATTTGTTTATTTTTATTGTCCTAATTCCAGGCAGTTTACACTTACAGAATTAAAACACATTAAACAGATAAGATCAATACAATATACTGTACCATATCAAAATTGTAACTATCACCCTAGTGAAAATGGCAGCCCAGTTATAAAAAGCACAGAAAACAGTAACAATCAACAATCAATCCCCAAACATATCTTCAAGTAACTATAAATACCTATAAGGAGTTTGCTAAGCATACCTCTTCCACAATACACTTCTCCTTGTAGCAACAATTGCCTTTTAATTCCTGTCCCTTTGACTTCTTGCAAGGGCTGGGCAAACTCTTCCCAGAGCAGGCAGCTGCTGTGAGCCAAGCCAAGCCATATACACTAGACTCTGAAAACTAATGTTAACCAATGCAAGATGTAGAGAAGATATGTCACACTGCAGAATCAGTGTTGTATATCAGCAACTGTTTTATATCTGAGGCCTGGTGGCACAGTGGTTAGAATGCAGAATTGCAGGCAAATTGCCCGCAGCCTCGAGTTTGATCCTGACAGGCTCAAGTTGACTCAGTCTTCCATCCTTCTGAGGTCGGTAAAATGAGGACCCCGATTGTTGGGGGCAATATGATGACACTGTAAACCATTCAGAAAGTGCTGTAAAGCACTATGGGGCAGTATATAAGCTAAGTGCTATTGCTATCATTTGAAATTTCCAGGTTGTTTTCAAAGGCAGCTCCCTATTGATTGCATAACAGTAATCTAATTGCATGGTGGAAAGGGTGTGATTTACTGTCATCAGAGTTATATGATTCCTCTTAGGCCCACAACTGGCATATCAATTTCAGCTGGGCATTGCCACTCCAGCCACATCTTCTACCTGCTGTTCCAGCAAGTGCTGTGATCTAGAAGGACAGGCATATTGCAGTCAATGATCCCATCCAGCTAATCTTGGGACTGTCTCTGAACCAAGATGTCTTTGGGCAAGCAACAATTTCATCTTCTTGGTGTACGTTTCCTCACTGCCCATATTAGAAACAGTTAAACCAAAGAACCCAAGAGCTTTAATAATATTTATGAAGGCAAAAATAACAATGTGGACAATACAATGAATATTTTTACTTTCGAATAAGATCATTTTAAAGTGGCAAGACACATATATACAGGTCATTATGTGACCGTGACTTGCAACTTCCTGCCAGCTTTCATCATTGACTTTGTTTGTCAGAAGCCTACTGGAAGATGACAAATGGTGATCACATGACCATGGGACACTGCAACCGTTGTAAATGCATGTTTGTTGCCAAGTGCTCAAATCACCATCATGTGACTGTAGGGATGCTGCAACTTTCAAGATTGACTATTAAGTCTCCTTATTAATAACTTTGAATGGTTGCTGAACAAATGGTCAGTAAGTGAGGACTGCTGTACATAAGGACAGTCATAACAAAATCTATTTCCTTAAAATGTGGTTTTTCTCAAAAATTTTATTCTATATTAGAGTAACACATAAAAGCAAGGAATCCTAGAATTCTATACTCACTACCTTCGAAACACAATGAATAATGTGATAGAATAGGTTCTGCCAACTGTAAATTAAGCGACACATTATTCTGTCATTTTGAACTGCACGTATACTGTCTGTTAACAGTATTTTGTTCCAACAACAGTTCCAAGTGCAGCTGCAACACTCTATGCCAAACGACACGTCCTGGAATTTGATGTATATAACTGTAAAACAGTTGATACAGCAACTATATTTCTTAAAAGTGTGAATGTGACATGACGGCGCTGTGATCATGTGGCTGACTTTTAAATAACAGCCATAACTACAGAATACTGAAACAGGTGCAGGAGTTAAATTCCCAAGCCGTTCTTTTTTGTCCAATCCTTCTCTGAACGCTGCAGTCAATTATTCTGTTTTGACTCGAGTGGAAGCTGCTGTTTTCATATAACATTTGCCTTTTTTTCCCCCTCTTCATATTTTCATTGAGGACAATTTTCAATGCAAAATCTGGAAACTTTTAATTTTCACTGAAACCGCAAAGTGCTCAATTCGGAGATTATCTTGCATTAGGTTGGGAAAAGCTGATGATGATGTAACTGCTGAGGTGGTGTTACAAATATTATGTGCCTTGTCTCCGTTTCATGTTTGCCTTTCTGCAAACCTCAGTGTTTTGCTTGAAACTGATAGGGTTTCTCCCTTGCCTCTGAGCATCTTCTCATATTATTCATCTGCAACAGGGACTGGGACTACAGTTGTTGTTTTTTTTTGCTTGCATTCCTTAAGTGGAGATGTTTTTATCCAGTTTTACTCTCTGAGTGCTAAAAATGTACAAAATCTTATGATTTCAGCCCTTTAAATGCCAATAAAAATTGGATTCAATAAATGATTGTAGAGACTACAATTGTTTGGGGGGTTTGGCTTATTTGGTAAAAATCACATGTTATTTTTGAACAACCATCCAACTTGAAGCAGGGTTCCCAAAACAACAAGACACAAGACAATGATGCCTGTATGGAAACCAGATCCTGCCACAAATCTACTCAGATGTCTCCTTGTCCCAGCACATAGGCCCCAACAATCACACACAGAGACAGAGACAGAGACACAGAGACACCCACACACACAATTAGCAAGTTTTTCCTCTGTTGTGGTACATGCTATCATCTGCCAGAAATATAGATTATGCAGAGGAGAGAACATTTCACAAAACAATTAATGGATTCAAATTTGACAATAAGAGTAAAAACGAGGACAAAGTAATATTGTAGCATTTCATCCTCCCAGGATTCTCTACTGCAGATCTCAAAGGGAACATTTTGGGGGAAAAGAATTCTTTAACAACACAGCAAAGGAAGTGATTGATGGACTCATAAACATAGAAAGGTTTCAGACCATCACAAAATGTCTTAATAAATGCAATGGGTTTCCACATTTAATAAATGCTAACTCATAAGATGCTTAAATATTTTCAAGCATATGCAATATTCATATGCACAACCAATGGTCTCCTATTCCTCCCTCTCCCTTGTTTCCTTCCAGTTTAAATCATATATCAGGTTAGCAAGTCCATGTACGGATGAGCTGTAGATCACAAAGCCCCTGCCATGCAATAAAATATCTTAGTTGGAAATCATACAATCAGACTCCTCCTGATTTTTGCCTACCGGATACTAAAATAGTTTGCCTCCTACAATGTCCTCTATACAAGTAGTCCGCAACTTATGATCACAATTGAGCCCAAAATTTATGTTGCTAAGTGAGAAATTTGTTAAGTGAGTTTTGCCCCATTTTACAACTTTTCTTGCCACATTTGTTAAGTGATCACTGCAGTTGTTAAATTAGCAGCATGGATGTTAAGTGAATCTGGTTTCTCCATTGATTTTGTTTGTCAGAAAAATGCGAAAAGTGATCACATGACTCCAAGACACGGCAACCATCATAAATGTGAGTCAGTTGTCAAGCATCCAAATGTAAATCACATGACCATGGGGATGCTATAGCAGTCATTAGTATGAAAAATGGTCATAAGTAACTTTTTTTTGGTGCCCTTGTAACTTTAAACTGTCATTAAATGAACTGTTGTAAGTCGAGGATTACCTGTATATGGGATGTAAAACCTAAATGAATGAAAAGGGTTTTTAAAATAAATGGTACATTAAAGATATGAGTATTATCTTGCTTAAATAAAACTTATAAATTTTTATTTTGCATTTTTACCTTGCTAAGGAAAGCAGTGGGAATGTAAGTGAAACCCTGGGCATTAACTTGGCACAGAGAAAACTGTTTAAAATTCTCCTGTATTTCTAATGCTTCCTTTGTTGTTGTTTTCTTCAAGCTTTCTCTACATATGCTACATCAATGAAGTCATCTTCAAACTCAAATCTCATCTTTTTATCTTCTGCACTCACAGTGGCTTTTATGGCTTTTACCCTGCTGTCTTATATACTTCCTTTAATATCTTCTTTTGCTTATGGACCACATACGTAACTCTAACTCTAGCTTAGTGAGATAAGTCTCACTAAGTTTTGTGTTTTTATTTTTTTATATTTTTAAGCACACAACTTTGAAACCAATTGCATGTGAACTCAAAGTATAATGTGTCAACTCCTATTTCAGACAAGTATCAAAGGGATGCTGTCCAAGCATCTGCAAGAATCTACTAACATAATTTAAACATAATTAAAAACCCTTCTAAACCGGATGCTTATGTAAATTAGAACTGCCAGCTTTACTAGAGAGATAAGTTTCAATTCAAAGGAGTATAGTAGCAGGCTTGCATAACAGTCTCCAAAATATTGGGTAGAACAACAGATTTTATCCTGTCTTTCTTAGGCTGATTTTTGAGGTTATCCAATCAACTAAATAAACGTGTGGTTTTTTTTCTTTCTTATGAGCACAATGACATGCAAAACTGTTCAAGTCAGCAAATATCTTGGTATTCCATTCTATTGTTTTCTCTTGATGGACTAAGTCCACTGTGGGTCAATCCACAGATGGCTGAGCAATTAAGCACTCCAGCTAGTACAACATTGTCTGAATAGAAACTTATCATTTTTACTTGCATGGAAGAAATATCAACACTGTAATGAATTAAAACACAGTGCAACTCATTCAGTGACCTACATATCTGTACTTTTGATCTGCTGATCAATTATACTGGAGGTAACCAATTGACCTTGAATCATATTATCTGAATTGCACAAAAAACTTGGTTTCCTCCTTTTATTCTTACTTTCTAGGATGATAAAGTGCTAGACACTAAGAGTGAATCTGTTGTTTCTCTCTTCATATGGCTTATTTTATAATGAATATTTTTTTTAACTACTGCACTTGCTAATAGCAAGTATTCAGATCTAAAATAGCACACAAATCTAAAAATCTATACTCAAAGGCCACATTTCATTTATAGTTTATAGTTCTGATCAAAACCTAAGCACAGTAGGGATCTTTAACATATGAGGAAAAAAGTGATGTTCTATTTCTGTTAATTGAGTAGGGAGGTTAACGTATATTACAGCAGACTTAAGACCTGAAACTGGGCAATCAAGGCATACTAAAAATACAGACTAGAGGATTTATTCCTTTATTTGAGGACCACAAGGTGGCCTTTATAATAATCCCTTCTGTTTTAGAAAAGAAAGCACTGCTTGTCTCTAATTGTCTCTAATTATACTAAAAATGCGAATCCCGGGTATATTCATGTTGAGAAAAGTAGTAGAACACCGGGATAAATATAAAAACAACTGTTTAATAAACTAACAACTGTTTGATAAACTTAGCTTTCGTCGGCTAACCGCTGACGTTGTCAGAGTGGAATGCCGGAGGTTTGAAAGCCTGCTCATAAGACTGGCAGTTTGTGCGCTCTGCTCATAGAACGCATCACCGGTCTACCTGCCCCAGTTGACCGTGTTGCTTCCAATAGTCTCGCATCCATCTGTATACTTGTAAGCTCAGGGATCACCGCCTCTCTTATTGTCACTCTCTTTGCCTGTTTTGGATGTATCTGGGAACACTTTGCTATAGGATGGTCCCTCAGTGCCTCCTGTCCTGTGGCCACCCCCGCTTGTTGTGAATGTGGCACCCCGCCTCCCATCATTGACTCCTGTACGAATCGTGCTGGGGATTTCTCCCCTTTGCCGGTCATATTTCTTTGCTGTTGCATGAGACAGCGGTTCTGGTCTTGCGTAGGCTGCACCCGTTGCACTTGTTGTGAGTTGTTACGCTGTTGTTCCCACTTCCTTAGTGCCTGATAAGCAGGCAGTAGCTCTATGTGGCAATTAATTGAATGTTCATCCGACAGCCAAGCCTCCTTCAGTAACCGGCCACCCTTGGTGACATCCTGGGCGATGGCCTCTGCCCCAGCAAGGTCAAACGTGTGATGATTGTTGCTGGCCATATGGACCCACACCTGTGAGCGTTGCTCATGTCATCTAATAGCCAGCTCGTGTTCATGGATCCTAGTTCCAAGCCGTTTGGTCGTCTCCCCAATGTAATTGCAGTGACAGTCCTTACATTTCACTCTATATATCACTGAAGATCTTTCTTCATTGGGGAGTGGTTCCTTGGGGTGCATTATTTTGGCACGAAGAGATTGATTTGGTTTATGGGCAATACTAATGTTATACTGAGCCAATATCCATGCTGTCGCCTCTGTCACCCCATTGACGTATGGTAGAGTTATCCATGCCTGTGTGTTGTATTCTGCGAGGCTCATATGGTCTGCTGTACCGTCTGATGAAATCAACTGGATAGCCATTTTGCCTGCAAACACGTTATAGATGATTCCTCTAAACTTTTGCCCTATTCGTGTTGCAGTGGATGTTCACACGTTTAAACAGTGTTCTGATACAGCCGATTTTATGCAACATGGGATGATTACTCCTGTAGTGTAAAATTCTGTCTGTATGCGTTGGTTTTCAGTGGATGGTCATGTGAAGAGTGCCATCCGGCTGACGGCTGACTAGGACGTCCAAAAACGCAAGTGTGCCATTGATCTCTTCCTCTGCTGTAAAGCGGATGTCTGGGTAAACCAAATTTAAATCTCTCATGAACCTGGCACTATCTTGCTTTTTGATGACAGCAAAAGTGTCATCCATGTATCTTACCCAAAATTTGGGGTGATGCACGGACATCATTTTGGCTTTGAGCTGTTGCAGGACTGCCTCCGCGATGACTCCCAAAATCGGGGATCCCATTGGCTGTCAATCCATCCCTCACCCAGTCCCCCTCCCAGTTGAGGCTGAGCACCAGGGTTCATGAACATGAACTGGCTATTAGAAGGCAGGAGCAACGCTCACAAGTGTGGGCCCATATGTCCAGCTCTGGCCACAAGTTCGATCTAGGTAACACAGAGTTTATAGCGCGTGAGACTACCAAGGGTGGCCGCCTACTCAAGGAAGCCTGGCTCTCTAATGAAAATTCCATCAACCGGCATATAGATCTTTTGCCGGCTTACGAGACTCTTAGGAGATGGGAAAAACAGCACCACAGCCTGCTGAGAAGACATTTAACTCTTCCTTGGCAGGATTGGGGCGGTAGAATGATGGATGAGATCTCTAAGGGAGACGATGACAGTGTTTTGCATAATTGGGACGATGGCTCTACAGGTGGGACGACCATGACTCCCATGGACCGAGATGATGGACCAAATGACCCTAAGCCAGGGACGGAAGTGCTGAGGCGATCTGGAAGGAGGGAGAGGGGGAAGACAAAGAGCAGGAATGCCGGAACAGCTGCTTGTTGCAGGACTGGAGCGGAGGAATTACAACAACAGCCTTGGGGGTGGGGGAGGATAATGGCCCTGGGAGGGAGGGGGACTGGGTGCAGGGATGGACTGACAGCCGCCCTCCAAGTGCTTGCACACGCTCTAAAAGAGCACTTGAGGATCATAAAACAACCAGTGGAGTCAAGGACAGTTTGCCTGATGCGGAACAACTCTGTGCGATACGGATTAATACAATCAATGGGCCGATGACGCACTCAAGGAGCCGGGCGCAGAGGCAGGAGGCTATATGAGCTGCCTTCCCGATCTCCTTCTATTCTAACTCTGATGACGCCGGTAGTTTTTGGCCAGACGAAAGCTTAGTGACTCTTCTTAACCACAGGCTTGTTTATATTAAACAGGCTGGTTTATTATATCCTGGTGTTCGTTTTTTCTTTTATTTGTTAATACACACACACACACACACACACACATACACATACACACATACACCACCTATGAAATACTTTGCTGAACATTTTCCATATATTTTATTAACCTCCTTTGAAAATAACCCATACCTCATTTTGAGTTGAAACAAACATCTGTATTTCAATCTCTTCCTGTTTTACATTCCTGAACTTATTTTACCCATTTACTGCTCTAATCTTATTTCATTAATAACTCAATTTTGTCCCACTGCAATTATGGAGTTTATAAGTTCTACAAATGGGAAATTTTCTTCAATTTACCTTGAAAAACTCCTTTGTCTCTACCAGATATCTGTTTCCTTTCTGGCTGAATCTAATTACCTGCTGACTATACGATCATATATATAGTAATCAAAACTATCTTCATCAATATTGTAGCATTTTTCATTCAGTGTTTAGTTAGTGACTGTTGGGAATACCTAGCAATATAAATGATGGCATACCAAACAGCAATTAGTATTTATTAAATGTATATACTGCCCGTCTCATGACTCTGGAGATAAAAATTTATAGACAGTAGATCGGGGTCTTCAAACTTGGCCCTTTTATGACTTGTGGACTTCAACTCCCAGAATTCCTCAGCCAGGCATTCTGGCTCAGGAATTCTGGGAGTTGAAGTCCACAAGTCATAAAAGGGCCAAGTTTGAAGACCTCTGCAGTAGATGATGTGAGGTAGTGAGAGAAATATCTCTTTTTCCCATAATTGACAGGATTTTTTTTCTCCAGCATGAAGGCCAGCTGGGTGACTTTGGTCCAGTAACTATCGCTCAGCCCCACTTACCTCACAGAGTTTTTATTATGAGGAAAAATAGAAAGAGGAAATAATATTATTTGTGTTGGCACCTTGAGTTATTTATAAAAATAATAAAGGCAGGACATAAATAGATAAATAAAATAAAGTGTTCACCAGCTGGATCTTTTCCACTTTTCTCCTCGTGTTTTTTATCCTAACAAATATAGTGCCAAAATATTGTAAATGGTGAGTGACAGGTTTTGTGTTCATGTTACTTAAAAAAAATAGTTGGAACAGTGAGAAAGAACTGCTTTTCTTGCAATTTGCTGCTTATAATTACCCACCCACCCCCATCTTCAGCTTAAAGCTAATAGGTAAAAAGAATTAATCTCATTTGTGTGTAATATGTAGCCACAAGTTTTGATCCATTGGATTTGATACTGTCTCTTCTTTATAAAAGAATATTTGAGGATTTGAGGAGTGGTTGTTTTAAGCTTAAATTATTTCTTCTGGTTTGAGGTTTTGTATTTCTTCCCCAGCTGTCATCACACAAATATAGCTCAATATGTTTAATGATGACAAAATTAACTCCACTTTTTATTTCATAAGAAGCTAATTAAATAGCTTGGGCATTAAGCCACACAAAACACTAACAAAAATTAAAACTAGCAAACATAGCCTAGGTGGTGTGCACATGCTTGTAAGTGCTGCCTTTAAAACACATATTCCACTTGTAGCAAAGAATATTTTTTGTACTAAACGTATTGCTCTTATTTTTAAACAAAGTGAAGGGCGGAATAGGAAACACTAAAGTTGTTACTGTTGTGAATTTATGGATATGAATTTCCTCTTGTCCTCAATTTGTATCTTGTATAACCCCTTTTTTATTATAGTGTTTAAGGTGAATAAGCTATCAAGGTCACTTTGGAAAGCTAGATAGCTCAAAGGCTCTTATTTCTATGACAACCAGGGAGTAGGAAGGCAATGTCCTGCCTGCGTCTTATCTCTTTTGCCACTTTCATGAACATAACCTCTTGGTCCCATTTCATCAGTTTTAGTTATTTAAAGTTTAAATCATAAAAGGTTGCCCAGCCCCATGCTGTTTAACATTGTAAGCTGGTCCTTTGGTATGGGATCAGAGAATTTAAAGGTACAAAAAATAATATAGTTTTGCAAGACAGAATCTTCATCAATGATCATGGTTCAAATTTTGAAATCAAGCAATTAATTATAGCTTAATTAATTAATAATATACTATGCATCTTTTGCTTCACTGTAACAGGAATAAATTAACTACATTTTTATTTAATCAGAAGCTCAGTTAAAGGGTGTATGTGTTGATATTTCAAGAATTAAAGCTAAGAAACGTGAAAACATTCATTGGGTTTAGCAGTATGAAAAATGCTTATAATTCCTGAGCGTGAAAAAAAAAGATCCAGCAAAAACTTCTTTAATATTATAACAACTTTAGGAAATGTGCTGAAATATGTCATGGGGAAGGTTCTGAATATATTTTTGTTTCTACAAACATCTTAATTCTATCAGCTCTGGTACATTTCTAAATATAATATTAGTCAGTTTCTAGAATGTATTCTATTAATAAATGTAATTATATTCTTTCTATGTCACTGGTCTTTCAGTAAATTTCTAAATATTTAAACATTCATTTGAACTTCTGTATTTTTGTAAAATACAGTGCACTTTTGTTATAAAATTTATTCCATTTCTATTCAGCTTTAAGAGAGAGAAAAAAAGTACATTGGGTGATCCTGTAATTTCTATCACTGAAAATAAAACCAGGGGCAGCTATTGGCATACCAATTCATCTTAAACAAACTTTCTGTTAACTTTAAGCGTAATTTAAATATCTTAACTGCTCAGTACAATGAAATACGCTGTGCATCTTTTATTTCACCATAACAGGAATAAATGCATTTGTGCTGCACAACTTAAGAAGTTTCTCTTTGAATGATGGCAAATGTCTCTTAAAACTCCTGCACCATCATACATACATACATACATACATACATACATACATGTATTGTTGCCCTTCAACTGGCTGTCCAATCTCTTCTTAAAAACCTCCAGTGTTGGAGCATTCACAGCTTCTGGAGGCAGGTTGTTCCACTGATTAATTGTTCTAACTATCAGGAAATTTCTCCTTAGTTCTAGGTTGCTTTTCTCTTTGGTTAGTTTCCATCTGTTGCTTCTTGTCCTGCCTTCAGATGCTTTGGAGAATAGCTTGACTCCTTCTTCTTTGTGGCAGCCCCTGAGATATTTGAACACTGCTATCATGTCCCCCCTCGTCCTTCTCTTCATTAAACTAGACATACCCAATTCCAGCAACCGTTCCTTATATGCTTTAGCCTCCAGTCCCCTAATCATCTTTGTTGCTCTCCAACAATAATAAACAAATATGAAGTATCCCCAGTCTAATTATGTTCTACAATGCAGTCCTAATTCTTCTAATTCAGTAAATTAACTGAAATAATACTAAATATTGTCATCAGATCTTTCCTATCTTTTCATCTACCTTCTTCATCTACTACCTAATTTATATTCTGCCTTTTATTCAGGAGCTCAAGGCAACATACATATAGCATACATTCTCTTATTTTTCCCAACTACACCCTTTGACATAGATTAGGCTGAGAGATTTATTGTTCCAAAGTCATCCAGTGGGTTTGCATTGTTGCTGGGGAGTTAAACTTGGGTTTCCAGGTTCTAGTCCAATATTTTAAACACTCTATTGTACCAAAGGAAGAAACAGAGGTCAACCAACAAATAACCATTAGTGGGCCACAAACCTGTTTGCTTCAAATAAGTAGAAATTCCTTTAAGGTGAGAAGCTTAATCAGCATCATTGCTTGATGGGGCAATTTTTAAAAAGTTTTGGCATGTAAGTGTAATATATGCACAGTCTTGTGTTTGTTTATTATTATATTGTTGTTCTGTTTTTTAACTGTAATTCAAAAAGTGTATCAGCTTCCATTTTCTCTTTTCTTTGGGATCCAGCAGTCATCCTTTTCCATCTATCAATTCCCATCTTGACCTATATCTAATAATAATCTGGAGCAAGTCTAAGGACCTTGCAATAATCTTTTTGATTCCATCCATCTGCCTTCCTCTTCTTTTACTTTCCTTGAACCTGTTAAGCATAATTGTTTTTCTTGATGTAATTAATCATCTGCTCACTTCATATACCCAAGGTATGTTAGTTTCCACTTGTTGATCAATGCCTTGAAAGAACAATTAGTCTTTATTTGCTCCAGAGGTGATTAATGGGCCTTCTTGTAGTCTACTGCAACATTATGAACTCTTCCCAAATCCATAGTTCAAAGTCATATCTTTTGTTGTTATTCTTTCTCAGTGTCCAGTTTTCAAAGTTGTACATTATGCAAGAAAGGCCCCTGCTTTAATTATCTCCTATATATTTGTCATTATCTTTTCCCACAGATTAATCTTCCAACAATCTTCTACCTTTATATATTAATGAGCCAAAGAAAATAAAACTATCTATCACTTTCATATTTCCCATCATCTATTGAGCATACAGACTGACATTATCTTTCTCTTAATATTTAATCGTAACCTTGATTTTTTTTTTTTACTTTCAGTAGAGGTTTTTTAAAGTGTTCTTTATTGTTAGCTAACAAAACAATTTTCACTCTATAATGAAATTTGAAAATCTTGTCACTTTCAATTTTCTTACTTCATTTTTACCAATCCTGCCTATGACATATTTTCTATATAAATAGATTAGATATGGAATCAAAATAGGCATTTATTTATTTCATTCTATATAGATGCCCATCTCACAAACATGACTCCAAGGTGCTCACAAATTAACAACAACAAAACCACAAACTCATATGAATTTAAAATAATTAAAATACAAATTAACTCAAAACATTTAAAAACATGAGAGAATGCCAACCAACAGTTGACAAACAATATAGCCATCTCACAGGCTCCCCACCTCCACTGGATTTCTAAGCCTGATGGGACAGCCATTTCTTTGAGGACTTCTTAAAGGCAATAAGGGCTGGGGCCAATCTAATCTCAGGGAGGAGGATGTTTCAAAAGCTAAGTGTCATGACAGAGAAGAATCTTTTCCTGGCTCAGATTCTTTCATTCTCTTCCTGTAATGGAATGTGTAAATGACCTTGGGGAATGAAGGAAAGAGATACTGTCTAGGAAACAAGAGAGTCAGACAAGAGAGGTAGAAACCTCCAGCAGCTTAAGTCAGAGAAAGAAACTTAGGAAGAGTCCACCTTAAAGTAACCTGCCATACATTCTTGTTCATTGTAATAATTTATGCTATTTGTTATTTGTTGGTATGTGTATGTATGATTTTGTGTCTCTCTGTGTCTGTGTATAAATATATAATGAAAAATTTAAAGCTGTTAATTTAGAAAGTGCACAGTAAAGTTGTAAATATGTCTTTGTTCTACACGTTCCCATAGTACTGGAACTATTATAAAGAACCTATTTATTAGCCTCATGACTTTTTGTCTAAATATTGGTGGACCTGTTCTTAATTCAGCTTCAATAGATACAATAATTATTACAAAATTTTATAAATAAATAAATTTCAGCTTCAACAGATACAATGATAATTACAAAAAAACCCTTATCTTACACAAAAGTTTTAAAAACATTTCATATAGATATGTTATAATTACTGTCTATCAAATTACGCCTACATATTTAATATACCAAACATATTGTATGAATAAAAGAACTTATTTATAATAATATATGTAAGTATTTAAGTAAATACTTGCAATAAAGTGATAGCAAACCACAGTACCAAAATGAATATTGAATGTATTTTTATATATCTTTAGTTTTTCCCTCCAAAATATTATATTCAAAACATCATTTCCAGAAATGTTGCAATTCCAAATAGAAAACTAAAGTGGCTGAATGACAGTCTTTGTAAAACAGAAAGAGTCAAAGGCAAAATAAAGACAATTGTTTGCTGTAAATTAGTATACAGTTATCAAATAAATAAAATACAGCAAATAGAATATGGTAAAGCAGGCATAGAAGATGAAATGAACTCTGCTGAACAATAAAACTGTTCCATAAGGCAACTGGCCAGACAGCAGCATCCTGAAAGAAGGTGTTGTATAATTTGGGAATAGCACAGAAAAGTGATTGTCCCTTACCATAGGCATTTTCCACTATCTACGGGACGAACATAGGATTTCTCTAAATTACTATAATAAAAGGAGGCAGTTTCTGAACTCAAGGAAGCTAATATTATTCAGTGTTTATTGCTATCACTGACTTGTCCTGAGCTTGTGCATGTATTTGTTCATTTTAAATCCTCTTTCCCCAATATATTAAACTACAGCTCTGCATGTACAAAAAAATTCCTTTATCTTTCATCATAAAGAAACATTTCTTCATATTCCATTCTTATCTGGTTTACTGAACAAACCAGTGCCTTTGCTCAACTGACATACATACATCTCCATTTGTAGTTATATCTTCAGTTAGAACCAAAGGAGAAAAATGAGCGTCTTTGAAGCTATCCCTTAAAAAAACAAACAAAATCATTTTCTGACAATTTTTCTTTCTTTGCTAACATAAATCCATTTTTCCTATACTTTCTCTGATAGAGAAAGGACCTTCAGGTATGTAAAACATGGTGTCCTGCCTCTTCCTTCCTTCTCTTCTCAAAGTGAAACTTTGAAATGTCTTCATAGTACTTAATTTCCTGATCCTTGATTTCATTTCCTGGTCTTTTTCCAGTTCAAAGTATGGTGTTCAGAACTAGCTATAATACTTAAATATCAATATAGATACTTAAATATAGAATATCAATAATTTCAGAAATTATTCTTCTGCTGTTATTTTCTGCCTAAAATTTTATCTGTATTTTGTAGCAATGTCATACAGTTAACTCACATTTAATTTGTAACCAACTACTATTTCAGTGGTGTACCAAGGTCAGGTGGTAGGGATGGCCTGGTTTGAGTGCAGGCAGTAAAAAAAAAGCATTGTCTGAGAAAACTATCTGGAGAGTTGATGGTGGGTGTGGAGTTGTATTGCTGCTGTTGTGCTGATCAACTGTTTGGTGGTCAACAATACTGCAGCACAGTAATAGGAATGGAACTGGGCAGGCTGGCAATGGTGGTTGGCCCAGTCTTGATCCTGCATCCTACAAATCCTGCTCAGTGCCTTAATCTGTTCTGAGTAACAAATATACTACATATGCCACTATGTATATACTATTGACAAATTAGGTATCCATCTTAAGTGAAGAAGGTTGAATTTATCTTTATTAAATTTAACTGCATAATTTTTAATCCTCTTTGTTTAATCTATCAAGGTAATTTTGATTATGGTTTGACTTCCAAGGTATTAGATGTTAGTATTGTACAGCGCTGAAATGGAGAGATAGAAAGATAAGAGTATATGAAACATATTTGTTGGAACTCCATAAATTCCATCACAAAAGTTGAGCAAAGAAGTTGCTTTTTAAGGAAGTCGCTGATGAGCACACCCACCTGTCATCTCTCCTCAGCAGACTGGACTGAAGCTAATTACAGAAACACATAGGGATTCAGGAACTTCTAGTAAGTGATTAATTTAATTTAATTTAATTTAATTTAACTTTATTATTTTATTTTAAAGAGAAGCCAAGAAAGCATCAAAAAAAAATCTGACAATTGTTGAATATCATGTGCAATTTCTATTTATAATGTTCATATTTCTTACATTTTTTTCCTACCACCCACTCTGTGTAAGATACTAAAAGCAATTCTCTTTTAGGAAAAAGAAATACCTATTCCTTGATTCAATAATGATGTACAGTAATCTACTTTTCATTTTAGGAAAATTAACTCCCCCCCCCACTGAATCTGGATCACAATCCTGTAAGTTACCCCACTCAATTTTGAATTGGTAAGTATTCCTTCCATCTCTGCTTTCCAATTTTTAATAAAAATTAATGAAGAAGAAAAGACTCCTAACTGGACAGTGTGGGAGTCCATATAAAAAACTCTGGTATTGAAATAAGGAGAAACAATGAACACTCTTGGTGTATGATTTTTGAACCAGTTATATATCCATGTATCTATTCTCATATCAGACTCCATAAATAAACCACTTGTTAATCAGAATATCCTGGCATACTTTATAAAATAGTTTGCTGAAATCAAGATATGTCATGTTTAGAGCATTCTCAAAAATCTACTAAAGATGTTAGTAAACTTTTTTTGCTGAGTTCTGTTAATTAACACACTGGTTTTAAGGTCTTTACCGATAGATATGTTGTTGATCTGCTCCAGATATCAATCTCAGACTGACTTGTAATTGTCCGATTCCTTTCCCCACCCTTTTCTCTCATCAGTTAACACTTTACCTCTTCTCCATGATTTCTGAAAGAAAATAGCTCTCTCAGTATCAGGGGATGCATTTAATCTGGCCCTGGAAATTCTAACAGTCAAAATAAACAGAAATCCCTTGACTATTATTCTATCAATCTCAAACTTTAATGCTGTTCCCCACAAATGTTTATTGGAGCACATATGCACTTCTTCATTTTTATTTTAAACTCAAAGGTTCTTTTTGTTGATCATATCATTCTTGGCAAACTTTAGCTCATTTTGAGCTTTAGTTTCATTGACATCATCTTTAAAATTCTGGACTGGCTTTTATTATGTACATTTCTGAGTATGAAAGTCACGTGAGCAATCCGTTTATTTTTGGAATATTAGCTCCACAGTGACCATCAGACATTTAATTACAATAAAACTACTGCAGAAAAGTTTTTATGAGATAAATATATTCACATGTAGGATTATATTGAAAATGAGAAATTAGGACATACTTAGCTTATAGTTTAAGCCATTTATACTCATGTACATCAATATATCTTAATTATTTTAATTTTCAAAACTGCATGAAATAGGAATGCAAAATACATATTGTCCTTTTTAAGTAACAAAGTCTTTCATAATTTTAATACTTTGAAAATGATAATACTTTTCTCCATGAAACTTTTTTTTTTCCTTAGACACCTTAGATGCTTAATTAAGTTAGAAATTTCCAAGTTTTATTCCGCTGTTGACTGCTAGCTTGTTAATTAGTTGCCTCTTTCATTGATTAGCAACTTAGGCAGCACTCAATTATAAATGGCTATAATGTCTGCCTTGCTTTAGAGTCTAATTAATATGATATAGACTGTTTAACTATTGGTATGTCTAAATTATTTATGATGGCAAAACTACATTTTATTGTTAATCAACAAAAGTAACATAAAATAAAAACATCTAAATGAATTATTTGTGTTTTGTTTTATCATAATTTACACCAAAACTTTTTGAAAGTTAATGCAATTATGAGCCAACTTTCACTGTGAAAAAGCTATTGCTTAATTTCAGAAAGTGCCCCAATATCTGAGGCGCACATTAAAATACATTAACCAAAGAACACAATCTACTGAATGCATTTTAATTAAGAGCTAAACAAGGGAACAGAACATCATATTCAAATTCAAAATTAAAGAGAGAGAAAACAATTATGATGACAAGTTCCTTTTTGGATAAGAATGGGTATGTCTCATCTTCTTTCTCTATTTTTGATTGGAACTAGAGAACCCATTCGTGGAATTCTATTCGCAAGATGCTCATCTGGAAGAAATTGGGATGAATGTTCGTTTAGTTTATATTCATTATGCTATCTAAATTACATTGGTCACCAGGAGGCACCATGTTACCCCTTTCAACCTTATTAGGATTCATCAAAGGTAGTAAGATGGAATTTTCTGGGATTCAAAAGCTCTACCAGGAAATGAACTCACATATCTTTACCCTTGGATCACTACTTAAATAGAATTAACTCTAGGTACTTGCACCAGTAGCCTGCAGGAAGGGATAAAGAGAAATTTCTCATCTTCCAAGTCTGTAAAACCCTGTACATGGGGACATACAAAGTAACCCTTGCATCTCTCTGCTATAAGACCTCAAGAAAATGTATAAAACCACTCTGATTGCTGCTAAGCTGATAATATAAAGGATTATGAGCCAACATTTCCTCCATTTAATTTAAAACAAGAACTGTGCATTGCTTGAGATGTGACCGCCAAAAGATTCTTCAGAACATATAAGAATGAAAAGGTTGCATCTGTCTGCAACCCTTAAAAGCAGCTACGTAAAAGAAGAACTATACTATTCTAGGACACAGTGGACAGATGTTTTGCTGCTGGATACTCTAAAGTGCCTTTTGAAGATTGAATCTGAAGCCCTGCATAGCCTTGAACTCTTCATTATCCTGGAGTGGCTCTGAGGAAAAACAAGTCTAATCCATGCCATTTAAAGACAGAAAAAGGGATGTAAAATCTGAAACTCTAAATAGCTGTTTATGGAATTGTATGTTGCACTCTGACTATGAAAAAAGATGAAGAGATCAATTGAAACTTGGCAACAGTTTTTCCTTTTTGCTATAGCTTACAACATGAAAGGGTATGTCAGTAAGAGAACAAGAGGGGGGGGGGAGAAAAGGGAAGGAAAAAAAACATGTCAGAAAAATAACAAGTACCTTCATGCAGTTTTTTTTAAACACAGGACCTAACAGGTTACTCTAAACAGAGTTGCCCTACTTTGTTTTAATTCAGTTACACATTGCCCAGAATATGACATACAGTATGACACACACTTTCATGACGAAAAATAGCAAACACCATACTAAGAAAAATATTTTTATTAGAACATAACAAAGGTTGCAAAACTGGCTAATGCAAAGACACCTTTCTTTAGTTTCTAAATCTAATCACATTGGCTCCTTAATAAAATTTCTTCTTTTCGGGAAAGTACAAGCAATTAAAGCTGGGTCTTACAGTCTTAACTTTATTGCTGTTTTAAATATTGAGTGCATTGTTTTATATTTCATTTCTAATTTTAAACAGAGCTTGGTCAAATAGTGGAATTAAAACTGGTTATTTAAAAATGGACACGCCGGCGGTTAGAATTTTATAGTGCCCTTTGGATATGCCTTTATTTTTACATTTCTCCACCACAGGAACAAATTTAAGTAATAACATATCTCAAGAAGGCTTTTTTTTTTCTCAATGTGCTACAGCACAGGGGGGGGGGGGAAAGCAAAGGTTTTGATTATTGCATTTTTTTAAGCCTACATTAGTTTAATGTTGTACTTGACACAAAAAAGTCTTTTGCAGCAAGGATCCAACCTATTTCAGATGCATAATTAAAGTCCTCTCCCATTTCCTGATTTTGAAAGAGAGTGAAACCAGAAGCAAATCCCTCAGCTCATTCATATGCCACCTGCCTGAGTAATCTAACATTCCTCTTCTTCCCTCAGTGCCTGAGCTTAAATCTATCCATTTAACAACTCACCCTGAACAGCTTCCCATCTCACCTGCCTGAACTTGAAACCAATCACAGAACATTCATTATAGCTGCAGCTGTCATAGTTCTCTCCGTTTGTATAATACTTCTTCCTCGCTGTATCTGTCCTGCCCTGTCACCTCTTTGTGACAGAGTTTGTTGCATTGAATGTCGGATTCCAGGGAGAGCGGAAGACAATTCCAGTCTGGAAATACTTAACGCTGAAATAGGATACTAATTGGCAATGAAGGAATGATCTATGGCCTTGGATAAATATCCTTTCCATATACGCTCAAGGGAATAATTTATGCATTAAGTATTGTTAGGACAAGCAAACTTATATTAATATACTAATTAGAATGAAAAAGACAGAACATTTATTCAGAGGCATAAGCATTTTTCATGTTCAAGTGCTCGGTAATGAAAAGTCATTAGCAAATAGACCTCTGGAAATCTTTTTATAATTTTTGGTAAAGTTTTAAATTTACACTGTACTAACTATGATAAGGATGTTCACAAAAAGAGGATAGAGGTTTGTTGTTTATGTATAAAAGAATAATTGAACAAACCATAGAGTTAAGATTTAAGATGTATAACATGCAGTAATTTCTGCAATTATTTAAAAGTTAATAAAAAACTGGAATTTGAAATAGTTTCCCTTAGAAAGATAGTTGGTTATTTAAATTTTTGCTTATGTTTCTATAATATAAGACAGTGAAATCCATATAGAAAAAAAAATACTATGCTACCATTCATATAATCATTTTATCCTGGAAAGAAAAAATAGTAAAAATTCTCAGATTTTTACAGAATATAAATTTAATCACACAATTACTTAGTATATGTAAGCAAAAGGGGGAGGCATCAAATTTAGGAAATGAATTATAATCTTAGTATCACCATAACCTTTCTGTGCTCTAAGACATATTTTAAACAAATTATCTACTTGAACTTGCTGCCAAGCAAAATGTTTAATATCTTTTAGCACAAAGCCATCACATATTATAAAAATGGACAAATTAGAAAACAGCAGAATCTTTATTTTCAAAAACTACATTGAAGAAATGTTGATTTCACTAATACAGATACTAAGTAGCAACTTGTGATTAAGGGAAAAAAATCTTTTTAAATTCAAGTTGACAATTAACTTCAGTGGACTAATGAAGTCACTATACTTTTCATCTTTCATATGTATTTTAACAAAATATTTTTAATATAGTTTAAAAGGTAGGAAAAAAGATATATTTAAAAACGAGCTCAAGTGAAAAGGCACTGTTAAGTACAACATGAAAGAGAAAAAGCACAAAACCAGCTCAGAACAGAACAGAATAACAAATTTGGAAAATATCTTGGAGGTCTTCTAGTCCAACCTGGTCAAGCAGGAAACTGTACACCATTTCAGACAAATAGTTGTCTAATCTTTTCTTAAAAGCCTTGGTCATTACTTCTCAGGTGAAGACAGAGGGACTGACATTGGACAGCTATCATTTTATGAACTTCATAAACAATTTGCTGTGGTTGCCTGGCCTTTCCACTTGCTAAGTATCAAGTATTAAAACACACAATGTTCTTTCCCCCCCTTAATCCAAATTTGAACTGCACACTTTACAACCTGTAAACCACACCTTAGCCCTACAGATAAATAAGCAATAAACCAGCCCACTTAGAGAGGGCTGCTTGGCAATGTTACCGTTTTTAAAATTTTGCATTTTATGGCAAATACCAACTTTTTATGCCATCTTTCCATTCAAACATTGTTACTGGCTTGCTTGATGTAAAGAGAAATATGACATCTTGGAAGAAAATTAATGTAGCCGACAAAGTATTTTGGAAAATGCATTGCTGGTCCAATATTCAGAAATTTTTGCTCACCTGAGATGAGTAGAAAATCTCATATACAGTTCACTTAGTGACTATTTGAAGTTACAACAGCACTGAAAAAAGTAACTTATGACAATTTTTCTCACTTATGACCTTTACAGCATCCCTGTGGTCACATGATTTACATTTGGAAGATTTACAACTGACTCATATATATGACGGTTGCAGTGTCCTGGGGTCCTGTGATCCTCTTTTGTGACCTTCTCACAAGCAAAGTCAATGGGGAAACCAGATTCATTTAACAACTGTGTTACTAATTTAACAATTAAGAAATGTGGTAAGAAAAGTTGTAAAATGGGGAAAAACTCATGTAACAAATTTCTCACTTAGCAACATTAATTTTGGGTTCAATTGTGGTCGTAAGTTGAAGACTACCTGCAGTATATTATATATAACTTGAAACTGCCATAGTATAAACTATTGCACTCTGACACATTCTGATCACTATAAACTAACACGTATGTAATTTCAGCAGGGAATTGAGTGTGTATGTGTGTGTGTCTATGGTGAAATAGTGACCAGTTCTGCTTTTTTCATCAATATTCTGTGCAAATACATACAATATGGAGCTTGCACTGTCACTCTGTACTGTCTTTATAACAAAATGTTATTTGCCTCAGATACCTGTTACAATTAGCTCAGTGTTCCCCCCCAAAAAATGTTTTGGTTTGCTTTTGTGAAGTTTAAAAACCCAGTGCAGCTTAAAGGATCAACATTTCTGACCACATGAATCTCACCGCTCATTATGTAAAAACCGCACACCACATATTAAAATTTTAATAAATCCTTGTGTCCATCAAACACATGCAAGTAGAGGGAAGCTTTATACAAAAAGAGAGATGAAGGCTGAGAGAAAAAACATCGAAGCCTCCAAATTAATAGAAAACAAGGATCAGGGATTCCATTTCTGTATTTTATCATTCACTTTGTAGTTGTACTATTCATTATCAGACATAATAAAAATCGGTCAAACTCTAGTACCTTCAAAAAGTCCTTTCTTATAGTTGGAGTATTTAGCATGGGAGAGAGAGAGAGAGAGAGAGAGAGAGAGAGAGAGAGAGAGAGGGAGAATAGTTGCTGTCAACAAACCACTCGAAATTTACACACACACAAAACCGAATAGAATGGTTGGACTTTGAAACACCTTGAACTTAAGCATGGAAAATACTAGCAGTAATAAAAGGAAGAAGTTAAAAGCATTGTGGAATCTATTCAACTATTTTAGTTAAATGCAGGCCAGGAAGACAGCTATTGTTGCTGCTGTATCATTCATATACGAAGCACAGTGGCCTTTGGAATGAATGTGCAATATTACAGTGGCATTTAAAAATCAGAAATAAATGAGGGAAAAAAAGTTTTAAAAATGACACATTACCTGCAAGGCACAACATGAACGATTGCAGTACGAGCAGTTCCCATGGCAACCTCATTTTCAGTTTTTGATGTCAAAGGAGACCCACGTCCAATATGTAGTGATTAGAATGCTGCTTCTTTTAAGTTATATCCGATCTTTAATCTGGAGGAACAGAAAGAGCAGTATTACAATAAGATTTAGGATTACAGCTCCTTATGGTCTTTGAGACACTCTGCTTTTCTCCCCTTGATTTAAAACAAATTTACACCTAAAGGAAAAGAGATGAAAACAACTGGTATAAAAGTAAAATCTGCCACAGCAGCAGCAGACACATCAATTACTTTCAAGTTGCTTGGAGCTATAGAAGAAACCACAGCCCTCAAATCATGTCACTTTTGTAAGAAAAAAAAATGCATTTGTGAGTTACAGTCAGAATAGAAGAAAGGATATCGCAACAAAAAAAAAAAGATACTTGTTTGGAATTAGCTCTCTACCCTATCCCATACTCCTGACCGCAAAGCAGCTCTATTAAATTTTGGGTCAAGTCACTGATCCAGTAAACATTCTTGAATTAATTGTTAAGTCCACTAAGTGTTGATCTCTACCTCTTTTATCTTTTGACACCTTTGAATTTGCTAACTGTTACAGGAAACAAATGTTAACAAGGACAGATGGCAAGTCCCTCCAGGATGATAAATGCCCTTCAGGGTGAGCAATTAGGGGCGGCTATATATCCCTCCCTTTTCACTCTGAGAGCCCGGGCATCCTCTCCTCATAGCTCATGGGCTGAAGCTGCAGAGAGAGCTTGAGATTAATCGCTCTGCTGTAACTGAAACCTTTTGCATGACAGTTGGCTGTCGGTCCAGTAGACCTGCAGGGCAGCTGGGGGAACGGGTCAGCAAGATGGCAAACCACTTAAATTGTTTTAGCTATTTGTCTGGAGATAATATATTTTTAGCAAAGTATGACTCTATTCTATAGCTCTGGGTGACTGTGAGTACATATTGTCTTGAATATGTGTGTGTATATTTTCCCTGCCTCCTATGGTTGTGCCTTCACTTCACTTCAGCATGCCTGCTCTATTGAATCCATCAGATTTTTCAAACATCATAACTGTTCTGATTTATGGAGATCCTTTTTAATGCATAAAATGGTGTGCATGGTATTTTGTGTAAGATATACACATCTTTTAAAGTATCCATGTCAAGAAAGTTTAGATTAACAATAAATAAAACAATCTAATCATATGTTCTTATTAGAAATTCAACTTCCTAATGTCTGGGGTTTAAGACAAAAAGCATATCTAATAGAAAGTGATGTGATAATATCAGAGGAACTTGCCCTGCTTTTGTAAGTTAACATTGTTCAATCTCTGCTAAAGTTGGGTTCAATGTGCTGACATGAGGAAGAATTCCTTTCTTGAGAATTGGAGAAGTTGTTTCAAAAGAACAAAGGATAACCCAATACATGTCAGTATTCTCACATGTATAGTAATTAAACTGACTGAAGATAGGAGGAAAATTGCCTATCAATAGAAATGAGCATTTTAAATATAATGATTACAATATACTATGAGTTGGATAGATAACTTGTTATAGACTGTAACTGCCTGCAGTTGTCAACTCTTATTGCAACCGACATATATAAATGGCATCAAAATTTAAGGGGTACATGCATTACTTGTATAAATGAACATTTTTAGTATAGAAACTGCAACTGTATGGACAAATATGATCCCACCAAAATGTCCTTTCCACTCAAAGCAACTGTCTCTGTCCAAAGAAAATATTTTGTGGAGTATCCATCATGGTCACAGCAGGAAGGAAGGATTGAACTTCTATTTCTCCACTTCCACAGCTGAAAATGCACAATTCTGTTATTATTTATATGTTTCAAAAGTGTAGTTAACATCACAAATACCACTGATATGGGAAACTACTGTAGGAATAATCCTAAGTGTAATAATATACTGTATATGATAGGACACAAGCTATTCTGATTCAGAAAGAATCTCTTTGACAGCTATTATCACCACAGGATCCATTGATATAGGAATTTAAGCCAATCCCACTGCCATATGAGAGGATTCCCATTATTATCATAGAATCATGCAAAATTAGGAGCTAACTTTTAAAAGGTGGAACACAGGTTATCAATAAGGTGTCTTCTTGAAGTCAATACCTGACATATGTATCTCTAAAAAATAAGCTTCCTTGATGTACAAGAAATGTGAATTCCAAAGCCTCCTCACTGATGTTGATATAACATTTGTTCCATTCATCCTTTGTTACCTAATATTGGTCTTTATTCCCACAACTAAATCTTGATTTTAGCAATATTTCTTGTATGTGTGCCATGGCAGGTGGATGCCTTGCTAGATTTTGTTAGCTAGGAAGACAGCTTTGTGAGCACAATCACCATTGGATGCTGGATCTGTGTCAGTGTAATCTCTCCAGAATAAAGGGGAAATTGTTGATACATACGTGATTCCATACAGCCTCTCCTTATGAGTAGACCATGGACACTGTCATTTTTACAGATGGTTTATGAATGGAGTAGCTGAGAGTAAAGATTTACATCAAGCTCCAACTTGGAAAGCAGCCTTTACAAATATTACGCTTGACTGAGCCTTATATCTTAGTTACATTTTTGGATTATTTTATTATTTGCATCTTGGAGAGATTAAGACACTTCAGACTGGCACAGTTCAACTGCATTACACAGGTGAATTTTCCTCTCCTTAAAAAATGAAGGTGTAAATTTGATTTTGAATGTTCCAAAATATATGATTTTTTTGGCTTATAAAGCAAAAGAATACTTTAGGAAATGAAGCCTTATTAGCTGCAAAGAGTTGGGAGTAGCCTGACTAAGTTTTAAGACCAGATTTCATTTTTTGCTGAATTCTCCTTACCATGACTGAAAAAAATTGGGGTGGACAATTATACAAGCCAGTTTCAGGCTGATGCAACTGGATGGGCCCAATCCAGGCTTTTACTAAAAAAAACAATGCAGAATTACTGCATTCAGGCACTGAACTGCTTTGACACCACTCCTGGATACCATTTTTGGATTTACCAGTAGTGGAAAATTAATAGTAAAATATTAAACACATGTACTGTAGTATACAGTATATTATGTGTGTATGTGAATAAATAATGTGTATAGTTCCACAATTAAACGTTGTAATTGTGGCCTCCTGAAAGACACCCCTTTTCCTAATTAAAGCTCCTCTCTGCAATAATTTAACTCCTCTCATTTGTTTAGCAAGCTTAAATGGTTCTTTTTGTCCTCATGAAAAAACCCTATATAAACTGCAGACCTAATCTTGATACTGTTTGCCGCATGTTAGACATATTTAATATAGTTACTTAATAAGGTTGTTCACAGAAGGAACTATAAAGGACAAAATATGGTTTGAAATATATGTGGTTGCACATAAAGATACTTCTCAGGAACACCTTAATGCAACTGATTATTTCCCTGGGCTTGTGTAGCTACCCTCTACAGCAGGTGACTGAACTCTGGATAACCAGTTTGGTTAAAGTATTGGCCTAGAAACCAGGAGGCTGTGAGTTCTAGTCCTATTTTAGGGATGAAAGTCACTTTATAGCAGGCACTCTCTCTTAGCACAATTCACTTCAAAGGTTGTTGTGGGGAAAATAGGAAGAAAAAGAGTATTAGGTATGTTCGCTCTCTTGAGTTATTTATAAAAATAATAAAGGTGGAATATAAATATATTAATGTTTGGTTTAAGGTATTTCTGACAAGTGCTATATGTGTGGCTATGTGTGCCCTAATCATATTTTTCTCTATGAATCCAGAGCACTCCACCCATCATTTTTAATCTTCTACCAGATAGTTACATTTACATTTCTTCTAGAAAGATGCTCATTCTTTTCAAGAAAAAAATATTGCTACTGCCAGCACACTCATTACAATTTTAGTACACATTGCAGTTTTGTTTTCATTTAATTTAACTTAAACAATTTCCAGACAACCACCAATAACCAATGCACGGTTTTCTTTTTAGATTTCTTAAGAATCCCAAAGCACACTATCTAGCTTTAGTGACTACGAAAAATGCCAAAGTCAGGGATTAAAACTTTCTAAATCTGAGAAGTCAACATCTTCATGCTTACAGATCATTTGAAGAGCTGAAAAAGGATCTAAATACAATTTGAATCTAAAGCCGTTCTCATGCTTGTGCCGATAGTTTTCTAACCTTACTTTTGGCAATTCCATTCAGCCGTAACAAATTGTTTTGAAAGGCACCTTTGTCTATAATTGGATTTTGATCAGGAAAGTTGACTGTAAGAACTTGAAGCATAAGACACAGAAAGAAGCAACATAGGTAATTCTATTTTTCTAGCTATAAAGAGAAGCAAAGCAGTTTGTCATGGAGATCTGTG
>NW_015389323.1:0-28861 GCF_001527695.2 Protobothrops mucrosquamatus
AAAAAAAGCACCTTTGGGACAACCATAACCTGGACCAGGGGTAGGCAACCTTGGCTCTTTTATGACTCGTGGACTTCAACTCCCAGAATTCCTGAGCCAGCATGGCTCAGCTTGGAAACCTCTTCCTTTCCCCTCAGCATGACTGGCTCAGGAATTCTGGGAGTTGAAGTCCACGAGTCATAAAAGAGCCAAGGTTGCCTACTCCTGACCTGGACGATTGAGAATCTCCATAGATGTTGTCCCTCAGTATATTTGTCTTAAATGCAGTGCTTTTTTTGTAAAAACAAAATGTGCCGGAACTCACACATGTCATACAACCCGCCTTGCCTACCCTACAAGGTTCCATCCAAAAAAAGTGCCGGAACTCCGTTCTGGGCGTTCTATGACAAAAAAACCCCCTGCTTAAATGTAACTCGCTGATCCCCTCAGAAAGATATACTATAACTGGAAATCTCATCCAATTCTGTAAAAAAAAAAAAAAAAAATTAAAAGTGCCCAGTTGTTAAATGTAAAAGCCAATTTGGTATAGTGGTTAAGGCACCAGGCTAGGAACCAGCCTGTGAGTTCAAATCTTTAGGCATAAAGGCACAAAACCAGGTGGGTGACTATGGGGGCCAGTCCCTCTCTTTCAGCACTAGGAAGGGGGCAATGGCAAACCACTTCCAAAATCTTGCCAAGAAAACTGTGGGGACATGGCAGTTGATAGGAATCGACACTGACTTGAAGGCACCTCCTGCAAAAATTAAATATCTTTAAAACAAAAAAAACCGACAGGCTATGTCTTTTATTAGGCCTACTTTGCCTGCCAACTTTATCCGATTCTATAAAAAAAGTTCAAAAGCTCTGGGGTTTTCTTTTTCTTTTTTGCAGTTTTAGTAAGGCACGACAGATATTTGGATTTCTGAACTAATGTTCAGATTTAATTCCTAAGTGGAATTACACAGCCTCCAAATTGATCTGAGGTGAATTAAGATTCAAGTGACATCATAGTGTAGTAAATAGGATGAAACTGCATTTCCAAAATGTTCAGATACTGAAAGAGATAAAAGAGAGAAGCTGGTTTGTCAATCCATTTAGTGGAGAAAACAAATCCAGTGAATCTGGACAGCAAACCAGATCAGTGAATCAAGTTATGGTGTAGATCCTATTTTATTTTATGGGCGGGGTGGAGAGAACAGATGACCAAGATAAACCTTTTCTGAAAACAATTTACTCCTTATTCCCCTTTTTTGTCTGATCTTGACAAATATAATCAATATTTAGAATTCTGTCTTTAAAAAAAAAATCATTGTTGTGTGGGTAGAAATACAAAAACAGGAGAGAAAAAATCAAGAAAAAAATATTACACTTAGATTTTTTAAAACATAGTTAAGAAAAAGACTTTGTACTTATACAATCCCCCCTTTCCATTCTGATTGTATTCTCAACCACTAGCCGCAGTTTAAATATTTAAACTTTGCATCAAAGATTGGTAATTGTTGTTAACTCCTACTTAAGTCCTACAAACTATATTCCAGATGTCTAAATCAACTTTGCTGTGTGATATTATTTTGTAGAAGGGAGTTATTCCTCTATTATGGATATACTGTATACTGTCAATTTTGCCTGGCAGTGTATTTTCCAATGTCAGTCTCTCACTCTGAAATCATAGGCAAGATATCTCTTTTCCAGCATTGTGCTAGATTCATTCAATGAACCAGTGGCACTCATTCTGGAAAAGAGTTATTCCCACTATTAATATATGCCTAATAAAGGTAAGATAATTGCTTTTTTTTTTAAAGTATATGGCAGCAGCATGTACCAAATGACTATAAAGCGGGATTATGAAAGGCGTTTTGGAGTCCCTACAAGGTAGTTGGAGTAGCGCAGTAATTCAGCGGTTATGATGCTGGGCTTGTCGGTTGAGACCTGAGCGCCATGCGACAGGATGAGCTCCATTCCTCATCCCAGCTCCTGTCAATCTAGCAGTTCAAAAGCATGCAAATGCGAGTAGATAAATAGGTACCACTTTGGTGGGAAGGTAACAGTGCTGCATGATGTTATGCTGGCCACCTGACTGCGGAAATCTTTTCAGATAGTGCTGGCTTAATGGCCTTGAAATGGAGATGAGAACCGTCCCCTATAGTTGGCAATGAGTAGTGGAGTAAAGTCTGCAGGGACTCCTTTACCTTTTACAAGATAGTTACTTGGAGCTAAACCTACTGTATCCGTCTGCGCAACTACTCTGTTAATAAAGAAATCAGGGTCAAAATTAAATCATGGGATCATTATATATCCTCATTAGAAATTCAAGACCTCCTCCAATTTTCCATGAGTGTCACAGCGAACTGACGTCTCTGTGGCTTTTGCTGGCTAGCAAGATAACTTTTGTGAGGGGAATCGCAGCTGGATGCTGGATTCAAGCTGGCATAGTTTCCCTGGAATAAAGGAAAGATCATTAAGCTGCTCCTCCTGAGTAGACTATGAGTTGGGATTACATCAGGTTCACACTTGCAAAGCAGCCATTAAGCTTGACTAAGCCTTATATCCAGGGCTTTTTTTTTGTCATAGAACGCCCAGAACGGAGTTCCGGCACCTTTTTTGGATGGAACCTTGTAGGGTAGGCAAGGCGGGTTATATGACATGTGTGAGTTCTGGCACCTTTTTTTTTTTTTTTTTTTTTTACAAAAAAAGCACTGCTTATATCTTAGTTACTCTTTTGGATTTTTTAAAATTTCTTTCTATATTGGAAAAATTATGACCGTTTGGATTGGGAAGGTTTTACTCTATTTATTGGGTGAATTCACATCTCCTTTTAAAAGGCAATGTTGTAAATTTTATTTTAAAAGTTTTAAAAATATATGATTTCAACTATGCAGCAAAAGGGTGCTTAGTATGTGGATTTTGGAAAGTTAACAATGGATTAAGGGACCAGAGGGATTTGTAATTACAGTTTTGAATTATTTAGAATATATTTTTGCATTGGAAAATGGAGATTGCTTTTTTTTTTTTTAATGATAAGGAGACCTTGAAGACTCGACACTATTGTCAGGGGAAAACAACAACGGAAAAGAAATCATTCAGATTTTTGGACAGAATGGATCAAATGCTTTATCAAATTGACAAAACATATTCTAATGAAGTTGCAAAATAAGAACAAACTGCAATGGATGTCTACGAAATTAATGAGAAGGCGGTTTCAAATGTAATACAAATCAATACTGATACATTACTTATACCTTACAGGGATGAATAAATATTAAACCAGGAAACTGATTTAGGTATTTTTTCCACTTCTGGATAGACAAAAGAGTTCTGCTAAGGGGTAAATTTTACTTATTGATACAAAAGAAATCTGTAAAGATCTGACGGGCTTTTGCTTTGAAAGACAACATCAGCAAATTACCTCTGAGACTTTTTTTTTAACAGCTTAAAGAAGAATTTTGAAAATTTAGAGAAGGTTTATAAGATTGGCTTGTTTGATCAGGCTTAAAAGAAGAAAATAGTTATGTCTGTTTTCGTTATTGGACTATTACTGGCAAAGATTGATTGTATAGCATTTGAACTTTTTTATAAGTAAGAGTTTATCTAAGAAATGAGCTATAAGGAGAAGAGATATTATATTTTATTTAGAGATACTAATAAACTACTAACATGGTTTTTACCTGCTGGGCTAAAAGAAGTTGCTCTCTCTGTCTCTGTCTCTGTCTCTGTCTGTCTCTGTCTCTGTCTCTGTCTCTGTCTCTGTCTCTGTCTCTGTCTCTGTCTCTGTCTCTGTCTCTGTCTCTCTCTCTCTTTCTTTCTTTCTCTTTTTTCTTTCCTTTTTTTTCTTTTTCACACCCAATTTTTCTTTTTCTTTTTGCATTTTTATGTTTGTAATTTTTGTAGTTTGTGTTGACTTTTATTCTTTTCATTTATAATTTTTAATAAAATTATTTGAAAAAAAGAAATTCAAGGCATCTTTCACGGTGTTAGCTACTTTTGGATGTCAAGATTCACAATTTGAGTTTTATAGTAATAACTTGCTTATTTTAAACATATAGATATTTAGAAGTGAACATTCTTGTGGTCTGTATTAATTTTGCGTTCGTGCATAAGCGTGTTCTATTTCCTTATCAATCTGTATTTTCTGATACTTTACATTATTATATGAAGTTTTTTCTTAAAAAAAAAACCAAGCTTTTTTAGAGCTCACTGTTTCTTTCGTAAAGTTTCTTGACTTTGGAATATATTGGATTGTGAGATTGAAGCATCCTATAACCCCAGTCTCCCCAAAGATTTATTTGTGGGTCCTGCAAAGAAAGACCTCTGTTTGCTATTAAGTAGACATTTCAAGAATCTAAATGACAGATCGGTAAAGTTTATATCTTAGGGATGCACCTAAGAAACCTGAAGCTATTTATGGCTTCTTTAACCTGAATTGGATGAGACAAGTAGTATTTTTCCCCCAGAATTGGATATGAAAGTTGGCATTAGTGGTTTTGGCAGAGTTAATTTGGGTTCATCAAATCTAAACCTCAACAAGAGGCTTAGAAGGAAAAATCAAGTGTCATAAGAGAAATGACTGGACTTCATTAGACACCAGATTAAATAGCTGACTTCTTAGAAAGCCACATTCCAAAGGGCGTTTTTTTTATTCTGTGATCCAAATTTGTCACTGGTGATTTCATGAAATTCCTGCTTGTTTTATGTGCTGCGATAGCAAAAGAATAATTCTGTCACACCCACTAACTTCCTTTTAATCTTCATTCTGGACTCTTACTTTCCCACTCTCAAGGTGCTGTCATATACCCTTGTGGCTTGACTCATAATTTGAGATACTTGCTCAGTTTTATGGTCTGGTGTTCAGGACTATTATTCATCACGAACACTTTCCATTTGGCAGCAGCAGCAAATGATGGAAAACAGTCAACTCTGTTGAAAGACTAATCCCATTTGATTTCTAGTTTTCTCTCACGTGTCCTCTAAGAGCAGCTATTCTGTTCCCCTTCAGCAAAGGGAGAAGCTCTATTGAAAAGGCCATGCTGTGTCACAACTGCATTCTGTGTACAATTATTAAGAGAGGGTTAGGAATTGGGACTTGGAGCTGGAGGGGGTGAGATTTAGTTTCCAAGCAAGGAACAATCAAGATCAAAGAACAAAGCAGAAGGAAGACCTAGATAAAGGACCGTAGCTGCTGGAACCAACTGCAAGGCCAGCAATGAAAGCATAGTAGGACTCAAAAGATTTTATTGGTTGAACAAGATTTTACCAAATTAGGAAGTCCTTTATACTCTTTTCTACCTAGAACAGTGGTGGCGAACCTATGGCACGCATGCCAGAGGCGGCATTTGGAGCCCTCTCTGTGGGCACATGTGCCGTTGCCCCAGCCTCGCCTCCCCCCACGACCCCCTCCTCACCAGCAGCCCCCCTGGAGGAGAGTCGCCCCCGAGCATGGCCCACATGGAGCAGTGCAGCCAAGGACATGGCAGCCAGGCAGCATAGACAAGACTCTGCCCTCATGCCCCATCCCGCACAGTTGATGCTGCGGGGTGCGGGCAGAGGGCGTGGCCGCCATGGCGCTGCTGGGCTGCCTGGGCAATCTGTGCTGGGCCCTGGAGGCAGTGAGTGGCCCTGCAGGCAGGCGGGGTGGGGGATGGGCTGGGGGCGGGGCAGGGGTGAGGCATGGGGTGGAGCAGGGGTGGGGCCAGTTTTTGGGCACTCGGTCTCTAAAAGGTTCGCCATCACTGACCTAGAAGGATCTGTCTGGATAAGCAGAATCATTCTGGTAGTTCATAGAAGACCATAGGTGATCCTTGACTTAGGATCATAATTGAGCGCAAAATTTCTGTCCTAAGTGACACAGTTGCTAAGTGAGTTTTGCCTCATTTTATGACCTGTCTTGCCACAGTTGTTAAGTGAATCGCTGCGGTTCTTAAGTTAGTAACACCGCTGTTAAGTGAATCAGGCTTCCCCATTGACTTTGCTTGTCAGAAGGTTGCAAAAAGGTGATCACGTGACCCCAAGACACTGCAACTGTCATAAATATGAACAAGCATCTGAATTTTGGCCAGGTGGCCACATGGGGATGCTGCAACAGTCATAAGTGTGAAAAATGGTCGTAAGTCACTTTTTTCAGTGCTGTGGTAATTTTGAATGTTTTTTTCTGCACACTTTCAATGGAAAAAAAGAAGAGATTGTATGCATGCTGAGATTGTACGAGGGCACTCTCACAAAAATATTGAGTATTTGTGTATATTGATTATAAAGTATTTGCTTTATCTTTTTATACCCTTTTTTACATTTCATGGCCTGCAATTCTATTGGCAGATCTTAATTATGAAAAGATTTTATGTATAACTAGCTGTACCCGGCCACGCGTTGCTGTGGCTCAGTCTGGTTAAATGGAAAAGAAAGAAAAGTGTTGCTTTTACATCCAACAGATGGCGCTGTTTTTCAAAAAAAGCATGTTTTTACCTGTCACAGGTGTGACATCTATATAATAGTAGGTATATAGAAACACGTGCGTATTCGAATGCAACGTTGTGTCAAAATTTCAAAGCAATCGGTGAAGAACTTTCGGAGATTTAAGATTTTGAACAAACAAACATTTACATTTTTATTTATATAATAGAAGATAACAAGTAGGTTCAATGAAAAATATATAGTAGACGTGAAAAAGAAAAGAAAGGAAAAAAGGAGATTGAAAAAAAGGAGAAAATAAATGAACAGAAAATAGGAAAAGAAATATAAAGTAATGGCTTCTGATCTTCCTCTCAGCAGTGATGCATACAGTTATAATTAAAACTCATAATTCTATTTCTTTCTGTAAGTTTTTTTTTCTAATCATCGAAGCCACAAGTTAAAAAAAATCATTTTCCTTTTTTTTATGCAAAAAGCCCATGAGGGGTTTGTAATAATGACTTTTCTCTAATTAAACAAGTCGGCAGGTTCTGTCAATTTCACCAACCATTCCTCCAAAGTGAGTGGCAGATCTTAATTATTTCAAATGCATTTCTCTGTGTTTCTGAATAAAGATCCATGGTCTGTCATTATATTTTTTCACACAAACTATTAACCAAATTTAAGCTTTTATCTTGTTCCTAATGAAGCTACTTAAACCCTGCTCACAGAAACAGAACTGAAGTATATTGTTTACCAAATTGCACACATAATGATATTGCAGATTTCCTCAGAATTAAATCCCACTGAACAACGTGGAACGTGTTTCTGAAATAGCATGAGTTAGATAGTATAATTTGCCCTAACTGGAAATCACTGAAGTTTATGAAGCATTGGGGACATGTGCACAAACCATAACATACCTATTACTGTTTGAGTTGGTGCATTTGGGATTAGCTATAGTTTCTGAGTGGCCATGTAGAGTCCATTTCAATAATCCAGTTGAGAAGTGATTAGTATATGAGTGCTGTATGAAGCACCATCCAGTTGAGAAACAGGCACAATTTACATCCAAACATGCAGAAACAAATGGACATAAATGCCACCTGCTCTTCCATAGCCCATTCCCTGCACCTTCTGTAGAAGGTATAATAATAATAATAATAATAATAATTAATAATTAATAATAATTATTAATAATAATAATAATAATAATAAAGTTGGAAGGGACCTTGGAGGTCATCAGGCCATTGGTATATTAGCATGCACCAAGTGGTAGAAAAAATGACCATATATTGCCTGCCCATAGCATATCAGATGTTAAATGCTCATAATTAATTCGTTTTTATATGTTGTCTTCTGTTTTTCTACCTTGGTCATTCAATTATCTCCTGCAAACTATTCTTTCCTTCACTGTTTTTGAAGTGTCTTGCATGCAGAAATGAGCCTTGTGTTTTGAATTAAAAGACGGCCCTGTGTTTAAATATTTGCTCCAGATTTCAGGGTGTAGAAAAGAATGACTTGATTTAAGGGTGGGTAGCCCAGTGCTGTAACTATGCAGAGTCAGTAAAGTAATATGTGTAAAGCTGTTCTTAGTTTCCAGTTTGTCAAGCATATTTCCCACATTGCTAAACTGAATCAGATGTATAGAGATTCCTTTCTTTTTTTACTCCTTTTCTCATTGTAGTCCATGGGAGCTATATTCTTAAAAGGGAAAGAAATAATTATAAGAGCTGTTTAAACATAATGTTGACAGATAACTCATGATAACTCATGGTTCTTTTCCCTTGTTTTTTGGATCCAAGGGAGGAGGTGTGTACCTCAGGCAGAAACAGAGCTAGAAAAAAAAAAGAGCAAAGAAAGAGACAAAGCATATGGTCAATATGAAGTATCTGTCCTAAGACTGGTGTGTTTTTTTCTCTCCAAAACTGGGCATGTTAATTTTGAGTAAGCAAGAATTCTTTTCTCTTAATATATATATTAAGAGAAAAAAATATCTACGCTGCATACTAAGAGCTGGTATAGGTTTGTGGGGTTTTTCTCTTTTTATTGTGATATTGTAAATACTAATGGTATATTACATTACTACAATGCAGATTTCAATGCAGGAATGTTTATATAATAGAAATAACATCATTAATATGGTATTATTTAAAAAGCTTAAGGAATTAAACACACGCACACACACACACATATATATATCCATAATTATTCTAAAAATTCGAGTCCCAGGTATATCCATTTAAAACCCTTAAAAACTGCTAAAACGCTGAACTCCGGGACAAAAAAACTTTATTCAATACTAAGCTTTCGTCAGCAACTGCTGACGTTATCAGAGTATGAGCTACCAACTCGTACGTACGTACATACGAACGAACATAGGTATGTATTCATTTCTATTTTCAATTAATACTGTACTATACAGTGTTACAGCCATAAAATTATTTAACTATGTCAGTATGATACTGCAGTTAAGTCTTGGCGTGACAATGGGAAGATCAGGGTTCAAATCTGCTCTCAGCTAGGGAGATTCATTGGGCAACCCGGACTAGTCACGATACCTCCTCGCAAACCTTCTCATAGTGTGGTTGTTGTGGAGAATAATTGAGACAGTCCTCCTATGTATGTCATCTTGAGCTCCTAATAGAAAGATGAGATATAAATATAACAAGTACTCAGAAAACCCTATCTTTTGCTTCATATAGACAGACATGCCTGTGGAGATTCTCAGTCATCCAGGTCATGGTTGTCCCAAAGGTGCTTTTTCAAAAGGCAACTGAACTTTCTTTGTTTTTCCTTGAAGACGTTTTGCTTCTCATCCAAGAAGCTTCTTCAGTTCACCTCAGTCAGAACTGAAGAAGCTTCTTGGACGCGAAGTGAAATGTCTTCAAGGAAAAACAAAGGAAGTCCAGTTGCCTTTTGAAAAAGCACTTTTGTGTTAGAGAGTTTTAAAAACAAGACTAATTGAAAGTGTAACTTTCAGAATTATTAATAAGAACATTGAATGAAATGATAAATACCTAGAATTTAGAAAGAATATTTTTAAATGGTGAAATTTTTGTCCAGAACAAATTTGTGATTGCTTAGTTACACATATATACATCTTAAATATGATGGAGCACAATTTAAACAGGTAGATTTTTTTCTGACAAGCACATGCTGTATACAGTCATTATTTTGTTTTAACACATTATTTTTTGATAAGAGAGAGGATGCCCACAGAAGAAAGGAAATCTTGATCCAAATGTTGAGAAAAATCTTGACAAAGTGATCTAAGGGGGAACTTCTCCAAGACTAACATACATACCCATCCTGCTATTATTTTTACGATAACCAACATTATGCAAAGCACATAAAAGGGACAAGAAATAATAAGCAAAGGAAGCAAAACATATGAGATATGAGAAGAAAAGGAAATAGCTCACGTCAACAGTATTCACTATACTTCTCTATACCTTTCTATCTTTCAAAACATCATTGTTTCATCATGTCCATGCACTGTTTTGATCTTCAACTTCTCACTTCTCTCTCTCTCTCTTTTTTTTTTTGAGGCTCTTCTACTCCATCCAAACATGGCTATTCTGGATTTCCCCTTCCTTTTGAACATTTACTCATCCTTTATATATTTGTTTACAATTCAAATCTTATCCAATGTTACTGCCAACTGCATTCTGCAACTGGAATTCACTAGCTGATTTAAGTGTCCTGGAAGAAGCTGTTAGTAGGACATTCTTCTGTGAAGTAAGGGGCCTGAGGAACTGAGAAGTGGAAGACCTTTGGAACAGTCTACCAGATGAGTACAGGTTGGCCTACTTGGTGTATTGATTTTGGGAGACACTGTAAGATGCAATTCTTCCAAACAGCTTTTGTGGATTGAGCGGATGCTCTCTAGGTTTCTGTTTCATTGGTTTTCATTTGTTTCAGAGGATATAAATGTATGGATATTATATTTAGATTTCCATGAATGTTCTATGTCATGCATTACATTTATTAATTATCCAGAGTCCTAGCAAATTATGGCTGATTACAATGACAGATAGACAGAAGAAAGACAGAGAGGTTTTTATTTCCTTTGTACTGGTTATTCTTTTTGTCCTCAATGATCCAACATAGATTCATTCTTGACTATATCTTTTCTTGCTTCACCAGGCACAGTTATTAAATGCTGTCTTTATAACTTAGTTTCATATTTCTTCTGACATACCCAACTTTTACTTCCATGTACCAATGTGGGCTGAAATACATTCTTATACTCAGCCTCTTTTTTGTTTTTTTAACACTTGTTCATTTCACGCAACAAACCATATGCTTCTCACCACTATTTTATCAGTATTTGCCTGTCTTAAATTTCTCTAGTTTCCCATTTTCGTAGACATTTTTTTTCAAATAATACAGCTTTCCCTACTTGCTCTACCTTTTTTTGCTATTTTTGCAACAATTTATTCCAATTTCTCTGTCAAGCCCAATTACTTAGATCTTTGATATATTAATTTTCAAATCCATTACTCCATTTATGTAATTTATGTATGTCCACAACAAATCTTTCAATTTGTCAGTTGATAAGACAGCATCACCCGCATGCAAACGTAGACATATACTGTGTCTCAAACCAACACATTTCTACAACTGCCATAACCATCATTATACTTTTATCCATTAATACATTTCCCTTGGCTTACTCTCTCTCCTCAAACTTTCAGCCATCCCAGAAGGCAAATGATTCAGACAACAGATGAGGGAAGATCCTCATAACAGACTGAATTCTATTAAACCCAAAGATGAAAACAACTAAAATTGCTGAAATAACATGCATTATTTTTTGGAAAAACATGTCCTACTGGTCAGTGTGTTTATCACAATTTTTATAACATGAATGATACTTCTGGATTTCACTTACAAGGGAATCAATTAAAAAAACAACTTCAAACCCTCATGGAAACACAGATGTACAAAAAAAAAGGAGAAAACAACCTACAGATGTAAAATGTTAAAATGTGCTGTTAAGGCATCAGCAAGGGAATAGAGCAACAGCTGTGAGGCACATGATACCTAAGCTTTCGAGTTGAGGTAATAAATAAAAATAGAGATTAAAAAAGTGAGGAAATCCATTCTATAAATGGAGGTTACACAGTAGGAGTTTAAAACACCTGGTTGTCAGCACAAAGTTACAATAAAGACAAAGGGGCATCTCATACAATCTGTCTGAATAAGGCTAAAAGAATAACCAGACATTATTGAACCTTGCTATAACTATTATCTTAATTATATTGTCCCTCTGTCAAAACCAGGAAGCTGTAAGATACCCAAAACAGCAACAGCAAAAAATAATCAACTCATATTTGTATTTTTTTCCTCTGGTTTTTTTTTTTAAAACAGTAGTTCATTTAGTCTGAATGAAAAAGAACATCTTCCCCTTTTGCTAGGAGAGTCATATTTCAAGAGGCTTCAGTAACACTTAAAGCAATCTGAATGAACAAATCCTGGTCAGAGATAATAATTTTTAAGAGAGCTATAAAGATGGTCCTGAGAGAAACGGGCTTCGCATTCTACCGTACTTTCTATAGCATTTATGTAAACACACAAATCTTTTTTAAAATATTGCCCAATGTTGAACAGTCTTTCCAAACAAACCTGTTGCTGGGAAGAGGCAATGTAAACCATTGTCCTGAGCCTGGGCTATGAAAAATCAACATTGATTTTTTTTTTAGTGTGTGTGTGTTTGCTGAAAGACAAAAACCCAAACCACAGCACATTTTATTATTTATTTACAATACTTTTATGTCACCCAATTTAATCAGACCCCTGGGTACAAAAAATAAGAATTAGAAACATCAACAGCTAAATGGAACACAGAACAATAGAATAATAGAGTTGGAAGGGACCTTGGAGGTCTTCTAGTCCAACCCCCTGCTCAGCAGGAGACCCTATACCGTTTCAGATAAATGATTGTCAAGTCTCTTTTTGAAAGGCTCCAGGGATGGAGCACCATAACTTCTGAATGCAAACTAGTCCATTGATTGATTGCTCTCATAGTTAGGAAATTTCTCCTTAATTCCAGGTTGCTTCTCTCCTTGGTTAATTTCCATCCATTGTTTCTTGTCTTGCCTTTTGGTGCTTTGGAAAATAGTTTGAACCCCTCATCTTTGTAGGAGTCCAACAAGTATTGGGTCACTGCTATTTTGTCTCCCCTAGTCCTTCTTTTCATTAGACTAGACATACCCAGTTCCTGTAACTGTTCTTCGTATGTTTTAGACTTCAGTCCCCTAATCATTCTTGTTGCTCTTCTCTGCACTCTTTCCAGAGTCTCAACATCTTTTTTTATATTGTGGTGACCAGAACTGGATGCTGTATTCCAAGTGTGGTCTTACTAAGGCTTTGTAAAGCAGTACTAGAACTTCATGTGATCTTGATTCTATCCCTCTATTATTCTATTCCTCTATTAATGCAGCCTAGGATTGCATTGGCCAGAATATGGTGCAATTGGTCACCTAAACACTCAAGGAAACAATCTAAATCCACCATGCCCACTCACGCCACATAGCTGTAATTAACTTTCAGAAGGTTGAATAGACAGGATATCTGGTACACTTCTGGGAATAAGCTAGAATGGAGACCCACACAAAGAAGGATTGCCTTCAAGCCCAAGATTCTTTATATTCACCCAGGAATATAAAAGATCCTCAGCAATCCATCTTTCAAGTTAAAGGACTTGACAGAGTCCACCCGAAGAAGGCAGTTGCAGGGCTTGCAGTATGTAAAGCTTATCTCATGTAAAACTTGAATTCAGTTAAATTGGACATGGAAGTCTATTGACAACCAATCTGGCAACTGGAGGATGTGTGTTAATATTCATGTAACAGTTCTTACCTACTTTGACAAAGAATATAGGAGCATGCCAACATCACTTTCTCAAAACAGCAGGAAACTTTCACACAATGGTTAGATGTGGCCGGTTATAAAACGTCACTGTCCAGAAGTCAAACTGGTGAAGTTGTTTGTCTCTTCTAGTCTTTCAGAATGCTACCTAGCAGTTTCAATTTACTTTCCTCCTTTTGTCTTACAGATAACACACTTCCAGGCAAAGCACAGTTACAGCTATTCAACTTTTTTTAATTTCTGAACTAGCTGTACCCAGCCACGCGTTGCTGTGGCTCAGTCTGGTAAAAGCGTGTGTTGCTTTTACGTCCAACAGATGGTGCTGTTTTTCAAAAAAAGCATGTTTTACCTGTCACAGGTGTGACATCTATATAATATAGGTATATAAAAACATGCATGTATTCAAATGCAACATTGTGTCAAATTTTCAAAGCAATCGGTGAAGAACTTTAGGAGATTTAAGATTTTGAACAAACGAACATTTATATAGATAGGGCCCAGCTGCATTTTTTTAAAAAAAATGATGATAGAGGCTGAAATATTGTTCTGCAATTTTCCATAATAATCTAAAATTATGGGAAAGGGAATCTGATCATCATCATCAAAGATCCGCACATATGTTGGTGGCTACCAGTGCCATAATTGTCCCCTTAATGCCAGTGATTAAACCTGTGATTTTATGCAGCAGATAAGTGCTGTATCATTGAACTATGTTTCTCGCATATACTATAAATCATTGAGTCCAGTGGAAAAGCTTTTATCTGCCTGAAGACTAAGTATTCTGGCAAACTTTGCTTCCTGGTTTTGATGTGTAAAGAAGATCAAATGTGCAGGCTTTTCTGCCATTTCTAAAATGTCCCTCACATTTGACCATGCCAAGATAACACACAAGATAGATCACAACAATTCCATTGTTACACACAAGGAACCTCTCCTTTTGTCTTCACAACAAGTTTATGAGTTAGGATAAGCCAGCTCAATTATTTTCATGGTTTCTGGGGGCCCTGAATCTTGGTCTGAAGGTCTGATGAACAATTAGACTGTATCTTCATGCTGTGTCCTTCCAAGAGTTTTTAATTATCAAGATAAGTGAGAATAAGAGGCAGATATTGAACTGAAATGTTCAGCCCTCTTCCTGACAATGGCAGTCATTTCTGAGTAGTCTTATTAAAACATGGAATCCATTCTTTATCCTATAAAGTACTGTACTGAGAGTGAATGCACTTCCTGTGCTACAGTCTTTATTCTGATTGGTAGCATGACGATGCAAAAGATTGGAGTCAACAGTGAAACTATGTCTTCTGAAAAGCCTCTAAAGGACCACTTCTACCATTGCTGGAACTAACTTGGAGAGGAGATAAACCGAAAGCTGGTGAGGTCTGGACAACTCACCATGCCCAATTCGCTGTGGACAACTCGCCACTGGACAAGAGTTACACTAATATCAAAGAAATGGTGGGATAGAATCATTAAAGAAAGGATGCAAAATGAGGGACAAAATTAAATGTGAATGACAAAAATTAAAATAATTTTTAATTATTTAAAATAATTCAATTGAATTGTTGAATTGTCCCATGGCAAGCTGGCCCATGGCAAGTTGGCTGTGGTGAGTTGTCCTGCAGCAAGTTGGCTGTGGTGACTTGGCTGTGGTGAGTTGGTCACAGCAAGTTGGCTGAGGCAAGTTGTCCCATTCCAAGCCCTGATTTCACAAAGAAACTGGGTGTACAACATGTTTAATAGAGTCAAGGGGTTGTCACGGTTCTGACAGATGAAAGTCTTCAAAAGAACTTCGAGGCATTATTTACCTTAAAGAATCTTTTATTCGAGTAGCATAATCGGCACTGCATAATCGAAGCCAAAAACTGAATTCCCCTCCCCTGGGCACATAGTATCAAAGCACAATTCCCTCCTCCAATTAACAGTCATAAATCACATTCCCCAATTAGCTTGAAGCACGGGTTTCCTCTCCAGCTCTCCAGCCTGCCAATTCCTTATCAGCTCTGGGCTCAATAACCTTGATTCTCATGCTAAGTTTAGTGTTGTTATGTCTAGCTGGACTCTTATTCACATCCCCCCTCCTCCCAGCATCATCTAACTCTAAAAGCGAAAGGGAAAAAGATGGCTACATTTCCATCTGCTGTCAATGCAAAACATCCGATGTTAGCAGCGTTGACAGGAATGGTAATGGGGTAATAGCTGCAGACTACTGTAGATGCATACTGGAAGCAGAGGCAACTAAGCATCCTCTTACCCAATCAGGGTACCTACAACTATTCCTCCTGTAAGTACTTACTTGCAAGCAACAGTGACTCCAAAGTGGCACAGCCTCTTATACCGTAGCTGTGAAAACATGAGTCCTAATTCTCATATTCTCCCAAATAAAGATCAAGGACTTTCAATGCTCCTCTATGGTGGTGAACAATGATGCTATTCGAGAATCAGAAAACCTGATCTTGAGGAATGGGATTAGCAGGGCAGGGATTCCTGGAAAGAAGCATAACCGGAAAAGCTGGGAGACAAAGTGTAATTATAAGTTGTGTGAATGGGTTCTGAGGAGCCTGATTTTCCTCACCCCTTTTTTTCTTCTCCTTTTCTCCTCCATGTCCCTTGCTGCTAAGTACTCCATGGGGAATGGGACCTAGGATCTTAAGAAGCCTTGGCAGATCTCTCCTGGTCTACAGACTAAAAGATACCAAATGTTTCCTGAAGAAAATAGGCAAATCTCTGTCTATCCAAAACAGTACTTTTTGATTTCTGATCTAGTTACTGTAATTAGCGCTCTCTCTCTCTCTCTCTCTCTCTCTCTCTCTCTCTCTCTCTCTCTCTCTCTCTCTCTCTCTCTCTCTCTCTCTCTCTCTCTCTCTCTCTCCCTCCCTCCCTCCCTCCCTCTCTCTCTCTCTCTCTCTCTCTCTCACACACACACACACAATAAGTGATGTCACTTTTCATAGTTTTCCAACTATTTTGATTTTTAGAAGTTGGAAACTTTTTCCTACAACCATCACTTCAAAATGCCAAAGATTTTAGCCCTGTTCACACAATCTTTATGGGGCTACCAGTTGCTAGAGGAACCCTGCTCCAACCTCCTTCTGTGGGATCCAATCAGAATAACAGAATAGCAGAATTGGAAAGGACTTTGGATGTCTTCTAGTCCAATCCCCTGCTCAAGCAGGACATCCTAAACTGTTCCAGACAATGATTGTCCAATCTCTTCTTAAAAACCTTCAGAATTGGAAGTTTTCACAGCAGGATTATGAAGCCTGATTATAATGTAATCCACAGCAAGATTATGACCTCCGCTTATAATATAAAATATATATTATATAAAATAAAATCCTGGGTATAATATAATCCACAGCAAGATTATAAATCCTGCTATAATGTACCAATGGCTAGAGCATATAGATGATGTAAATACGGCACCGAAACAGAACAACCTTTCCCCAACACAAGAATTCTATTCACAGAATGTACTACATGGAAAATGCGTTGCGGAGAAATAGAGATCTTGAATCTCACTGTCTTGATTTGAAAGTTGGATGCTAATTTAGCAGTGGATTTCTTATACGAAAAGGAAGTGCCAGCATGGGGTTGGAAGGCATTTCTCTCCTGACTTCCTGTACATCCTACTGTTGCCAAATTTTGTCTCAGTATGCTAAATATAATCCAGCTTTGTGTATTCTTCTCTTTTCTCTCTTTTATTCTTCTCTCCCTCCCTCAGAATTCTAGTTAACAAAAGATCCATTCCTTTAAATGCCACCCACTTCCACAAAACCCTCTCTGGAGACTTTTAAATCCTGTTCAGCTTTATGTTTACCAGACTTTCTCTATATTCTGGGACAGGAAATTGAGTGGGGGTGTTGACCTCATCTGGAGCAGGAGGTGGTCTATTCAAAAAGATTCCATAGCTCTACTCTCTTCCTGATTTATCAGATAGTTAGATCAATAAATAAATTCTCTTCTGTGCTTTCTTCTCAGTTGTAAAATAACAAGCTGAGTCCTTTGAGACCTAATTACTGGATCCTTTTTCTTTAAAGGACCATGGATTAGCTTTCTGCTTAGCAAATTCCACTGCAGTGTAATTTAATTGAGACAGTCTACTTACAGGAGCCCCTGGAACTGAAGAGCAGTTTATTCACATGAAATTTAAACTTCTTCTCTCCCTCCCCTGGCTTTATAAAATAAATTCTCCCAGACCTGCTACTAGTTATTTTCCCATGGACTCAGAACTGTTTTGCTATTTAGGGCAGAGGAAAAGCTGTGAATACAGAAAACAAACTCAGCAGGAGGCATATAACTGAAAGCAAATAATGGGATTTGTACAGAATAATTTGGAGGTGAAGGAAGGTAAGAATAGACTACCAAAGTTGAATATTATGTTCTGAGAAGTTGTTCCTCCCCCCCAAAAAATAATAATTGAAAAAATAGAAGTTGTTCCTCCTAATGGCTTGCTTTGACTTCTTTTCATTTAAATTATGGGGCACTTGAAAAGTTCCTTGCCCAAGCCAACCCAAAACTTTCTCCTTCGCTTTTCATCTTAATTTAGATGGGACTAGACAACCTGTGTCATTTTGGATCATCATTTTAGATCATTTTTTTTAACCTAAACAGAGAAACACAGTGTCCATGGGTGGGCAAAATGCAATGGGGAGCAAGAGCGACTTCTGATTTCCTGCTGGCTTTCCCATTGAATTTCTATGTGGGAAACTGGCAGAGGGCATCTGAAATACCCTCCCCTCCCTTCCCTTCCCCTCCCCTTCCCTTTCCAGCAGGCAGGTAAGTGGCTACTATTGGGTGCGGAGGGTTTGCAAGACTGACTGGGAAACTATACAAATATAAAACTAAGCATAAAACTATTTTACACTTAGGCAAGGAAAACCAAGCGTACAGCTACAGATTAGGTGAAACCTGGTTCAATAGCAGTAACTGCGAGAGGGATCTTGGAGTCTCAAATATGAGCCAGCAGTGTGCTGCAGCCACAAAAAAGCTAATGCAATCCTAAACTGTATTAACAGAGGGATAGAATCACGATCAAGTGAAGTGTTAGTACCGCTCTATAAGGCCTTGGTAAGACACACTTGGAATACTGCCTCCAGTTTTGGTCAACACACTATAAAAAAGATGTTGAGACTCTGGAGAGAATGCAGATAAGAGCAACAAAGAGGCTAAAACATATGAAGAATGGTTGCAGGAATTGGGTATGTCTAGTCAAGCGAAAAGAAGGACAAGGGGTGACATGATAACAGTGTTCCAATATTTGAGAGGCTGCCACAAAGAAGAGGGGGTTAACCTATTGTCAACATCCAGCTCGAGAATCCAAATAAAACTCCAGGTTCATTCCATCTCTGAAATTTTACTGTTTGTTGAATACACTGCATGGTAATGTTGAAGCAAAACTAACTCTGAGATTCCAACACCAATTCATAGACTTAAATAATAATTTTCCCAGCCAAACCCCCCAACAACTTATGTAGTCCATATAAACAAGTTCACTTTGTTATGGGAACCATCTGGTTTAAATCCACACCTATTATGGTGTCCTTGAAAAGGTTTCAGGCTCTCATGGTCTTCAGCGGAATCTTAGAAGTTTCGTTTCGCCATCTAACCCATTCGAAAGTAACACCTGCCCCCTTACTCTAAAGGTAAGTTGAAATACAAAGGCATGTAGCTGCCAAAGTTTCATCTTTAACACTTATTTTCTAAAGTACCAGAAGGCAAGACAAGAAGCAATGGTTGGAAACTAATCAAGGAGAGAAGCAACTTAGAACTAAGGAGACATTTCCTGACAATGAGAACAATAAACCAGTTGAATGGCTTGCCTTCAGAAGTTTTGGGTGCTTCATCCTTGGAGGCTTTTAAAAACAGATTGGGCAGCCATTTGTATGAAGTGGCACAGGGTCTCCTGCTTGAGCAGGGAGTTGGACTAGAAGACCTCCAAGGTCTCTTCCAACTCTGCTATTCTGTATATTTATTTAGACGGTCAATAACATTGAACATGAAGCTTCCACAACTGCAGCAACAGCCAGTAGCACTGAAGCAACCACAACTTTGCTAAATTCCATTTCCTCATGAGTCATGAGTCCCAGATTTTGGACACATTCTGTAGGTTAGCCCATTTAAGGTACCCTGGTTCAAAAACTGTTGCTCTTTGATGCACTGTTTCTCCCAGTTAAAGGTCATGACAACAACAGCTTTAGTAGTATGTAGATTACAGAGCAATAAGTTACATTTGCTTTGCTCAAGCTCTAAGCAATAAAGTACATTCTTTCTGCAACCCTTGGACTATATGTAATTCTTATACATGAACTCATCAAGTACTTAATCCATACTTTCAAAAATGCTTTGTAAACAGAGCAGACTTCTGAAAGGAATGATTTGTCCCTTTCCTGGCCTTTTTGCTATAAAGAGAAGTAAAAAAGAGAAAAGAAGTCAGAAATGTGGAAGAAAGTGATTTTAAAAAAAAAGCTGGATCAAGATCAGGTGAATCACGATCATGTGAAATTGTAGAACCGCTTAGTACAGGGGTGTCAAACTGCCGTCCCATGGGCAGGATGCATCATAGCGAAACTGCACCCACCCTATTGCCGGCAATGGCAAAAAAGTCACGATACATCACGACACGTCACGTGATGTTGCGAGTTTGACTTAGTAAGTGTGGCTTAGTAAGACCACACTTGAAATACAGCATCCAGTTCTGGTCACCACAATATAAAAAAGACTGAGACTCTTCATAGAGTGCAGAGAAGAGCAACAAGAATAATTAGCGGGTTGGAGACTAAAACATATGAAGGCCTGTTACAGGAATTGGGTATGTCTAGTCTAATGAAAAGGACAAGAGATGATATGGTTTTTTGAGTCAAGGATCACAATGTAAGGTTACCGAATATTTTAACCAAAAAGAACAAATTAAAAGCAATGGACAACTTGGACAGCAGTGCTCCAATGTTTGAGGGACTCCTACAAAGATGAGGGGGTCAAACTATTTTCCAAAGTACCAAAAGGCAAGAGAAGAAACAATGGTTGGAAACTAACCAAGGAGAGAAGCAACCTAGAACTAAGGAGAAATTTCCTAACGGTGAAAGCAATTAACCAATGGAAGAGCTTGCCTTCAGAGGTTGTGGGTGCTCCATCACTGAAGACTTTCAAAAAGAAACTGGACAACCATTTGTCTGAAATGATATAGGGTTTCTTGTTCGAGCAGGGGGTTGGACTAGAAGACCTCCAAGTTTCCTTTCAACTCTATCATTAAATGTTCTATGACATATTCCTCATACAATTTTGATTCTGGCCTTATCTCAGTCTTCAATTTCTCTGACATAAGCTCTGTGGGCATGCAATCCTCAAAAAAAGGCTATACTGTCAAGTCTGATTTCACCTAAAGTCATTGTATGATCTTATAGTACTAGATTTGGTACCACATCGCTGATACATAACAATGTGAATTGATAATGACATGGTGTCGTCACATGTGTTTACAAGGAGGAGAAATACATCAAGATCTTGAAGTCATTCCAGCTCTAGGTCATTATAGGGCCGAAATTACAAAGTAGAATTATACCTTAAAGTTCAGAAAAGCAATGCTTGGCAAACAAACCATTTAGAAGGCTCTTGAACCTCTTACTTCTTATGGTAACTAACATTTCTAAATGTAGCTATATAATTACAGTTAGTGTCTTAGGACTCCATCTGAAAAAGTACATAATACAGCTTGTGATACTGGGCATATTTTACTTTCACTCAATTTTGAAAATAAAATGCATGGAGATCAAATAAGGTTGAGACTTTTTATCTCATCCAGCTGGATCTCCAGCCTACAGTTGTTGAGAAAGAAGATCAAAGAGGTGATATACTAATATAATCTTAAACATGACTATACATTTCTAAGGGATGAAGTACTCAGATCCGGGGTTCCTGACATTGCATTAGTAACATGAGAATGAAAGAACAGAAAAATAAGCCCAAACCCCTCAATATTGTTTATGCACTTTGACAGGATACTCAGCAAATATTTTGGCAGCAGTTTTGTTCCCTGAATATTACATCACACTGTACAGTGGGTAAAATAAATATGTTTCTATCCTTACCTAATTTTAAGGGAAGAAATTCTATATTTAATGGTTTTAAAAGCAGAAAATATTTCTTTTGAGAGATTAAACCTTGCGTTTGTGTTAGTTGTCTTAATTTTACAAGTTAAAAAAGGTTCCATTAGAAACAAGTGCTAATTTCTTTTCAAAATACACCTGCTTAATAGGTTTTACACATCAAATATTGCCAAATAATCCACAAGTCAAATCATCTTTCATATCACTTGCTGATCTAGTATAAATGTTTAAGGGAAGAAATTCTATATTTAATGGTTTTAAAAGCAGAAAATATTTCCTCTGAGAGATTAAACTGGGAGTTTGTGTTAGTTGTCTTAAGTTTACAAATTAAAAAAGGTTCCATTAGAAACAAGGGCTAATTTCTTTTCAAAATACACCTGCTTAATAGGTTTTCCACATCAAATATTGCCAAATAATACACAAGTCAAATCATTTTTATATCACCTGCTGATCTAGTATAAACAGATAGGTGGATCAACAGGACCTTTTGACCTTGTGAAGTTACTCAGTTTTAAGACATTGTCCATTTTGTTCTAAGACTCCTTGTATAATTAGTGACTCCCTACATAGCCTACAAAGCAGTGGTGATTTATCAAAATTTTTATAAATCTCAGTTATTCTTTCTGCAGGGTGCTGCTAAACAATAGATTGTCAACCTCTGGACAACTCACATCACTTTAAGAATGTGAGCTGAAAAATTGCAGATGCAACGCTCTTATATAAATAATAATTATCCAGTGGAATACATTGGTACAAAGATGGTGGTGTGAGAATCCGTGAAGAGAATTTAATGAAAAATGAAAGATAATGAAAGACGTCTGTAACTGTACCTTGAATTTCTACAATCACTTCCAAGGTTCTTTCTTATCAGCCAGATAAGACCAGATCAAATGGTAGCCCAGATCAAATACTTGTTGTGTATGCCAAAAATTACTTTTATTAGAATGGCTTGCAAATCTGAATGTGTTTCCCCTTCTCCCTTTTTTTTATCTTCATGTGAATTAAGGGATTACCTGCCATAGATGTTTTTGTAAACCTCTTTGTAAGTCCTGTTTATCTGTTTGTGTCCTTGATAACAAATCTTCCTTCTTTCTGTAAAGGCTAACTCTATACTATTTCCATTATCTCTTAAGATATTATTATGGTAGGTCAGTAAGATCTGTTTACACTGCCACAGATGGATAAATTATTTGAGGATAGGATGATTTCAACTACCAGCTAAGGCATATCTATTTCTTTTTGAAAATATTCATGCCATCAACTCCTGTTCCAATTCTCTTATTCAAGAACATAAATGTGATTTTATGAGGCTTTCAAGTTTAGACTGCAAATTTCCTGTCATGTAAGATCAGAAACCCTTGCTGCCATTTCATAATTATCTTAATTTTTGTGGCTTAATCAGTTTATGCTAAATATTCCTGCCCAGCTTTGCCGAATTCCTTACCTTTTATAAGAAATTTATGAAAACATAGGAACATGATATACGGTGCAAAGAACATTTTTCTTTCACTGTCATAAATGATTAGCCTCATGGAATGTATATTTAATTGTCAGTTTAATCCCAGTTGGCTATCTGTTGTCTGGTGTGAACTATAACAAGTGGGACAGGTGTGATTACATGCACCGTATACAGATAGTGTTTCTAAAAAATAAATTCTGCCGCTACGATCAGATTTCAGCTATGCTTTTTTTTCTCCTTTTTTCCTGGACGCAGGTACACTAAACAGCTGTAAAATGTAATGAAGTTTATTGGCCTTAAAGCATTGGCTAAAGTATTTTTTTTTTCAGAAAAGAACCTTTGTGGTGACTGTAAGTAAATACTTCAGTGACAACTGGAAAAAATACTAATTTCCTTTTGCATATTGCTCCTAAGAGTTCTCGGTCAAGTTCCCAGCAGTCTTTTCTTTCACAATATGAGATGACATCACTGGAGGCTATTTCCTGAGTTTTAGACAACAAAACTGTTGGTGTTTCCCACTTGGAAATCAAAAGTCAATGCAAAAATTACAGTTCTAGCTTGTATCTGAAAAATCGTTTCCTAGTTTAGTTGTGTTACTAAGATGGAAACATGGGGAAATCTATACACACGGCAAATCAATTTCTACTCCATGTACCTGCTCTTGCAATATTGTAAAGCATTTTTCTTAAATGACAAATGTCATAGTTTTCCCCAGCAAAGCTTATTTTTAACTTTCACAGGAAATGATTGAACGAGCCAAAATCAGTTGTCCTTTCATCTTCAGACCCTTGATTTTATTCCAGCCAAATAAACTCGATCATTGTTCTCACCACAAATTATTTTCCCTTGTACTTTAAGAACTAAAAACTAAGCATGCATGCCACTGACTTTGTTCTAAGACTACTTGGAATATTATAGTGTTCTTAGCATTAACAAGACACATCAATTTAAGATCGATGCCAATTCTGTTTTGTATGGGAATATAGAATTACCATAATTCAGTACAGGTAGTCCTGGACTTACGACAACTATTGAGCCCCAAAATATCTGTTGCTAACTGAGACAGCTGCTAAGTGAATCTTGCCACATTTTATGACCTTTCTTGCCACAGTTGTTAAGTGAATCACTGCAGTTGTTAAGTTAGTAATAGGGCTGTGAAGTGAATCTGGCTTCTCCATTGACTTGTCAGAAGATCACAAAAGACGATTCCATGGCTCTGGGAAGCTCAACCGTCATAAATATGAGTCAGTTGCCAGCCACAATCATGTGAATTTAGCAGCATGACCATGTGGATGCTACAATGGTCGTTAAGTGTGGAAAACGGTCATAAGTCACTTTTTCAGTGCCACTGTAACTTTGAACGGTCACTAAATGAACTGTTGTAACTGAGGACTATCTGTATTTGGCATTTTGAATTTCAACTTCTGAAAATAGATTTTTTTTGTCAATAACATATAGCAAATGCCCATTCCATGGTTGTCCGGATTTTTGAAGTCCAGATGTGGAAGTGAGAATAAACTAAAGCTAAAATCCTCTGTTTATGTTTAGATGCTTCATCGTTAATAGGCTTTTTTCTGGCAGAAGTTTATTCTGGCACAATTCAACCTGTGTAATGAAAGTTTAAAGACTTTTATCTTCCTGTACAACAGGATTTTTCCCCCTCTGATCTATGTGGAGGCTGCCAATGGTAATAAAAAGGCCAGCTTGATCAATCTTCTTTCAGAAGTCTACAAAGAAACCTGATTCTGGGAGGAAGCCTTGCACAGGACACTGTAAAGTTTGGTCCTGAAATAGGTCATATTCCTCACAACCAACAAAAAGAATTTAAAGAGTAACAAATATGTAGTTTTCTGTGTTACGCTGACATGGTGCATCCTACTATTGCATTTGGTCAGCCCATGCTGTTGCTTAGCTAGGATTCAGTTTTAAATGAACATACATACAATTTCTGCAATATCAAACATATTTAAATAGGCTGAGCTCAATAAGGTTAAATTCAGACATTGGGAAGATTTTTGCTTGGCCCATTAGCAGTATGAACCACGCACTTCTAGGATGTAAAAATAGACCACATTGTCTTCCTCCCCCTCCTCATCTGTTGCAAATGTACCTTCCATATGTGTTTTCCAGCTTTAATTTACTGCTTTCTGATGTTTAATCCTCAAAAGAAATGTGCTCATCTATCAGTAGCCCCAGATCTAATTGATGGTAATGCCTGGCATATCCCTTTCTTCCAGTGCTCACTGTCCTGAGCATATAATAATAATAATAATAATAATAATAATAATAATAATAATAATAATAATAACAACAACAACAACAACAACAACAACAACAACAACATTGGAAGGGACCTTGGAAGTCATCTAGTCCAACCCCCTGCTCAGGCAGGAAACCCTATACCATTTCAGACAAATGGCTGTCCAGTCTCTTCTTAAAAACTTCCAGTGTTGGAGCATTCACCGCTTCTAGAGGCAAGTTGTTCCACTGGTTAATTGTTCTAACTGTCAGGAAGTTTCTCCTTAGTTCTAGGTTGCTTCTCTCCTTGATTAGTTTCCATCCGTTGCTTCTTTTCCTGCCTTCAGGTGCTTTGGAAAATAGCTTGACTCCCTCTTCTTTGTAGCAGCCCCTGAGATACTGGAACACTGCTATCATGTCCCCCCCTCGTCCTTCTCTTCATTAAACTAGACATACCCAATTCCAGCAGCCGTTCCTTATATGCTTTAGCCTCCAGTCCCCTAACCATCTTTGTTGCTCTTCTCTGTACTCTTTCTAGAGTCTCAACATCTTTTTTACATCGTGGTGACCAAAACTGGATGCAGTATTCCAAGTTTGGCCTTATCAAGGCCTTGTAAAATGGTATTAACACTTCACATGATCTTGATTCTATCCCTCTGTTAATGCAGCCTAGCCCTGTGTTGGCCTTTTTGGCAGCTGCAGCAAACTGCTAATGAACTGTCCTCACTTTTACAAGTTCACGTTTCGTTCAACCTTTACATACTGACCATCTTTTCAGTTTTGTTCAGACTAGATGAAGTACGGCTTCTTTATCTATGGAGATTCTCATTCTCATCTCATCCAGTCACTCCAGGTCATAGTTGTCCCAAAGGTGCTTTTTCAAAAGGAAACTGGACTATGTTTTTCCTTGAAGATGTTTCATTTCTCATCCAAGAATCTTCTTCAGTTCTGAAGTGAAGAAGCTTCTTTCAGTTCAGAATTGAAGAAGCTTCTTAGATGAGAAGCAAAATGTCTTCAAGGAAAAACATAGCCCAGTTGCCTTTTGAAAAAGCACCTTCGGGGTATGCTCTCTTTGGTTGTCTACCTTCCAGTAACGGTACTGCAAAGCAATCTTGCCCCCACCTTTCCTTTTTTATTAAAAAAAAAATAAGTTGCAACTTAGAAATGTTGTACCTTATTTCTATGAAACTGAATGATCAGCCCTTCTGTGCTGTAAAGTTTCAATAAACATGCAAATAATGTAGGAATGAAAGCACCATGTGTTCGCTTTGGTTTGATTTTGGTAGCATGAGAGCAACTTTGGTACCATAAGGGGGAAGGAGAAGGGATCTGCTGTAATGTCAAAGGAGATAATGTGGTAAGAGGTTAATATCAAAGAAGACAATGTGGTAAGGAGGTGTGTAAACATTTGGAAAACAAAACAAGGCACAAGTGAGATATGCATAATCTCTAAAAGGAAAGGCAGACATTGGTAGACTGGCCTACACAAAAGCCAGCTAGTGTGTCTTGCCTTCAGCACAAATGGGAAGAGCACGAAATGGAAGAATGACCAATCAGCCCTAATCTACACTGAGCACCAATCTAACCCATTGTCAACCAGCTGCATCCCAATCTGGCTTAAGAAACAGAAGGGACCATCCTGGAACAGAACCCAGCTTATGTTGCAATGTGGAATTGCCTTACTCTTACTACTATCATTGGGAACTTCAGTTAATTGTGAATAGAAGTGATTATGAATATAGTGCAAGTAGAATATAGGCTAAATTATTTAGTGGGTACCTAATGTGTAGAGTTTCCTGAAGTGTTAATTATAGTACGGCCTTAAGTTAGTATTCCGGATCCCTATGCCCAATGTAACTAATAATACTATCCACACTGCATCCTTGTTTGCATTTGTTGTGAAGGAATCTTTTTGACATAGCAGAGGGGGACAGGAAGAAGGAAAGGGGAGGAAATAAATAAACACAGAGAAGGCTGAGGAGATTAGCCAAGAGGGGAGGCATCACCGAGGAGAGGATGAAGGGAAAGGCATAGAGGGAGTGGAAAAAAATAAGGATGTAAGTAAATAAATAAATAGATTAACAAATGGGAAGGGGAGGGAAGAGGAGAGGAGAGGAAAGGAAAGGAGAAGGGAGGAGAAGAGGGAAGGGAAAGAAAGGGTTAAAAATCAGAAAAGAGAGAGAGAGAACTGAGTCAGAACTGTGACTCAGAATAGATCTCACCAGAGAAAAATGCTAAATTTTAAAATCAGGCTTCCCTCAGATGTTGCGCCTATATTTTACCAGCAGCATCCCCGCTTAACTGAATTAATGAATTAAATTACATTCTATACCACATCTTTATTTTAGTCCTTGCCCAGCATGAAGTAACAACAACAACAAGAAGAAGAAGAATGTGGAACTGACTAGTTATAACAGAAAAATAGTCTATACCATAAACCTGTAAAGGCAATAATGAAACAGTTAAAAGTTAGTTCAGTAAATTTATAAAATTATTATAATTATTATATTCCTAATCTGTTCTTTCAGGACTCCCAAAGGTGCATTTGTAGGTTAACTATAAGTAATAGATTGACTGAAATTAAGGTTTAATTAAAATTTAAAGAATGAGTAAAATATATGTTGATGTACTATATAGCCTACTTCATGTTTTGTTAAGCGAATTCGTATATTCTTTTCTAAAGTATTTTTAACTGTTCTCTTTAAATCGTTTTTATATTTAATATTTAATCTCCCCACCATAATGCCCTGTTAAGGGACATCTCATGGTATTATTATTGAAAGAATTGGAAGGGAGAAACACTGACCATATGTATGAAAAAGTTGGGATATAAATGCTGTCAGGTAGCAATGACACTTGAAAAAAAATCACATAAAATTAGTGACATTTATGCACAGAATTGCAGACTGAAGAGTCTAATAATTTCCATTTGCAAGTAGCAATTTCACTGAAGAATTGTAGAATTATCCTGCTGTTATCCTTAAGTAAATTTGTAGTTGTTGGTTTCATTCTTTTCATTTGTTTGCCCTCATTATCAGAGCATGTTAGTCAAACTGTACTTACACGTTATACAGGTTATGATCACACATTCAGCAAACATTCAAAGTTATTATGGCACTGAACAAAAGAGATTTTGGACTGGTTCTTGAAGTTCCACTGTAGAGTAGCCATGATTTTCAACGCACCCTGCCAGCTTTCCACAAGCAAGGACAATGGGGAAGCTAGCAGGGGAGTTGAAAGTCACTTTTTTGCCTTCCTGTGCTTCATAGTGCCTATTCCTCCTGTCCACTCTCCAATCAGTGGAAGGCTGATTTAAGACCAAATACCTAAAAGTCTTCCACAACATGGTGTCCTAAACGTTAGTAGTTTCTTCAGAGGTCCTTTATGGGGAGGAGTCAAATGGATTGCTTTAGTTCTATGTATAGTATAGTATAGTATAGTATAGTATAGTATAGTATAGTATAGTATAGTATAGTATAGTATAGTATAGGTATAGGTATAGGTATAGGTATAGGTATAGGTATAGGTATAGGTATAGTATAGGGGGTACCTTGCTCAGTAGTAGTAACTGTGAGAGGGATCTCGGAGTCCTAGTGGACAATCACTTAAATATGAACCAGCAGTGTACTGCAGCTGCCAAAAAAGCCAACACAGTGCTGGGCTGCATTAACAGAGGGATAGAATCAAGATCACGTGAAGTATTAATACCACTTTACAATGCCTTGGTAAGGCCACACTTGGAATACTGCATCCAGTTTTGGTCACCACGATGTAAAAAAGATGTTGAGACTCTAGAAAGAGTACAGAGAAGAGCAACAAAGATGAT